>NC_047662.1:85432797-85710297 GCF_011762505.2 Arvicanthis niloticus
TTTCACTAGATAGTGTTTTCCACCCATGGAGAGCTGGTTATCAGGTACAGACTCTGGACAGTTAATATCCAAAGCCATCGTGTCTTAATAATTGATGTTATCCTTTCAGCTGACTAAAGTTCAAACTCTAGAGGCCTCCCCTGACTCCCACATATGCTGTTATTCGTCTAAGGGATCTAGCAGGCCTAGTTCAATTCTGGAAACTCATTCCAGCCACTGGCTCTCAAAAGTACTAAGTGTTAGAAGAGTTTGTGGTTTGTAGCACTGCACCCTTTCTGAAACTCACAGAAACTGATGAAGCAGTCAGACAGAGGTGTGTTTTCTTTCTTACGAAGTTGCTGACCTTTTAAAAATGTGGTAACACTCTGCCTACAGAGTCTTATATAAATTAACTCCTGATCATCACTGGCTCTCAGGAAGGGAGGATGTATCTGTCTCATTACAGTGACATATTTGCTCAGGGGAGTGAGACCTGAAGCTACTCATATCTCATTCTAATAACTCCTGTCTTCTGACTCATTTCAGGAACAAGATGACAAGTACTGAACGTGATGTTAATTGTTCCAGAAGAGAAGGGTAGGCAACAGCAACTCTGGGGTGTGAGTAACCTATTTTTATTCATAACAAACTCTGAAACAAGTTCAATAAACATCAAGATGGTCTGACTCTCAAGATAATGTTAATGAGACGAAACCAACCAACTTGGGACCATAGCATTCCTTCTAGAAAATACTAGAGGAAGACCATTTTCCTAACATGCAAAAAAAAAATAAAAAATAAAAATCAATTGTTTGTTTGAATATTGTGGTCTCTTCATAAAAGCACAAAATTTTTCACACTTTCTCATTTACTTCCAAATTTTATATTCTGATCTATTTCTCTATCGTACATCACTTGGGCTAGAGAGGACTTAGTTAGTGAAGGCCAGCTGCTCAAGCATGAGAATCTGAATTCTAACCCCAGCTCCACACAGAGCCAGGTGCAGTGGCATCCATTTGTAACCGCAGCCCTGGGGTCAAAGGAGAGACTGACTCCTGAACTCGCTCCATCAGCTCAGCCAATGGAAAAGTTCCAGGGTTAGTGAGAGACCCTTCCTCAAAGCCTCAGTGGAGAGCAATTTAGGAAGACACTCAAAGACAACTTCTGACCACACAGACACGCACGCATACACACTGTCTGAAGTTCCTTCAGCTGACTATGTTTTGTTCCACGAAGGCAAATCTTTATTTTCTTGGAAACCATTTTAACTTATCTATGCTTAAACATTTTTAATTCTAATTTTCATGGTGAAACTTCCATATTAAAAATGATATCCACTGGGCAGTGGTGGAGCACACCTTTAATTCCAGCACTTGGGAGACAGAGGCAGGTGGATTTCTGAGTTCGAGGCCAGTCTGGTCTACAGAGTGAGTTCCAGGACAGCCAGAGCTATACAGAGAAACCTTGTCTTAACCCCCCTCCCCCAATGATATCCTATACTTATTCTGAATAAATTTTCTCACCTATGTTAAAAGTATTTATAGTTTCTTAATTCAAAGGTATATGAATTTTGTCAAATAGTGAACAATAGGTTACTGAATGAAAAAGAAATAGAAAGAGGACAAGACTGCTCCTATGGGCTTCAGGTTTTTACTATAGATATAAGGGGAAACACAGGCAGAGACAGAGATGTGGGGGAGTCCAGGGTGGACATGGCCAGCAGACTGGACTGGGCCATGTGAGGAGAAAGGGAAGGGAGAGGGAAGTCACAGGAAACAAGAGGCCAGGTGGCAAAGAGACCAAAAGGGGCCACATAACCAAAATGGCTGGCTTATATAGAAAAGCTGGAGGAAATAAGGTCGGGGTAGTAGGTAGATATGCTACCCAAGAAGACCATGAAAACAGTAAGGACTGAGGGATTCTGGGAGAAGCTGGTGGCCAGAGTCTGCTTTAATATGTCAACAGGCACCCAATTTAGCCCTCTGTCCAGGGTGTGAAGCCTAAGTTACATTTAGACATCTCTCAGTGGCTACAGCTCTTACACTGCCACTGCTATGTTCCCCACCTCCATTATTCACAAACGGGTCCTGGCGTTCCTCCTGTCTCCTGTTCCTGTCCCACTAGTTCCTCTGTGGATCTGGTTAACTCTGTGGATGTGCTCTGTCTTAATGGCTCGCTGATATCTCACTAAAGGTTATTATTATCTTGTTGGCTGCTAAGGCCTGAACCCAGAGTTAAGATTTTTAAATTTGCATATTAAGATTCAGGAATTGGGAGCACAGAGAATGGCTCAGAGGTTAAAGATGCAAACTAGCCATGCAGATTTCAAGACCTAAGTGCAATTCACGGAATCCACATGAAAAGCAGAATATGGTGGCACACATCTGCAGTCTGAGCAATATGGACAGGAGCAGAAATGCAAGGTTGATAATTGCTAGTATGAAAATTAGAGGATTTAAATGCTTGAGATGGTAATGAAAAATGATTTAAATACAAAACTCTGAACTCACCAAGGTAGGTTAATGATAGAATATTTTCTCCTAAATCACCAAATACAAATGGACTGGACATTATGAATATAACTATTACACCACAGATTTCATGGTAGTTCTTACTGTATATTTGTTTATTTTTATAAGAAAAAGAGCCTTTCTATTTAGACAAAAAGGGGGACGTGTAGGGGTTGGTCTAGCACTGCTTATATTCAAGTAATAAATTCTGTACACCAAGATCTGGTTGCTCCAAGACGAGCAGATCCTCATATATGCTTTTATTGTGTAAACCTTGTCCCCAAGTTATCCCTGGTTGGTTAATAAAGATGCCTACAGTATGGGCTGGGCAGAAGAGGGGGGTGAAGAGGTTCTCGAGCTTGAGGCTCTGCTCGAGGCAACAGAGACTACAGGGAGGGAGGAAAAAGGAAGCCACCGTGGGATAGGAGGATCGTGAGCACATGGCCATGAGAGCTGGCCTGTTGGAGTAGGAGTGGCCCAGGCAGGACATGGCAAGTGGTATCTCTCAGTTACTGACAGGGAAGTAGACAAAATAACACGGACGCTTGATAGCTGTCCAGCTCTAATGCTTCAAGGCTTATTATAAACATGAAGGTTTGTGTCTTTTATTTGGGAACTAAATGATCTATGATGGGGTAGAAATATCCAAATAATATTTACCACACCACTATCATTTCTCTCTCTCTCTCTCTCTCTCTCTGTGTGTGTGTGTGTGTGTGTGTGTGTGTGTGTGTGTGTGCACGCGCACACGTCTCTCCAACTATGCAGCCCAGGCTGGCCTTCTTTCTCTTGCTTCTGCATCCTGGGTGCTGGGACACCCAGGTACAAGGAACACACCAGCTTGCCCAGCTTTTGAAGTTCATGCGGTGGCATAGTTTGATCTTCTCCAAAAATCATACTGAAGCTTAATCTCCACTGTAATAGCATTAAGAGAGAACTCTGACGTAATGGTTCTTTGCACATAAATAGTACCTTGTAGACAGAAAAGTTACACAGTGTCTGCATTTCTGCTTTAGTGTCCTGTGAAGATACAGAGGCACTTGCTTGCCCCTTTCCTCTTCCGTCTTCTGCCATGTGAGGATGTTGCTAGAGGAAGAGTATCAGTGAAGTCTGTCCTCCTTACCAGACACCAATCTGACAGCACCTTTCATCTTTACCTTCCCAGCCTTCACACTGTAAGAATACACTTCTGGTCTTTGCAAGCCACACAGTCTCGTGTGTTCTATTACAACAGAGTAAACAACTCCAGCACAGTGGCATTAAGAGGTACCTAATAAAGCCAGAGGGCAAATGCTATGATCACCCACAGTGTGATACAAAGCCTCAGTTTAGCTTGCCCCCCAACTTCCCCAGTCTGCTCAGTCTTAGGAATGTCTCTGGTGGCTAAATCTACAAATGAGCTCATTTCTTCTCTTTTTTCAACTTTTTGGTTTTTGTTTATTTGTTTGGTTTTAAGACAAGGTTTCTCTGTGTAGACCAGGCTGTCCTTGAACACAGAGATCCACCTGCCTCCTGAGTGCTACAGTTAGAGGTATGTGCCACCTTTATACACCCAGCTATAAGACCATCCAGGCTATAAGGTTTTTATTAATTAAAAATTGTACTTTTATGTATATGAGTATTTTGCCTGCAGGTATGTCTGTGAATCACCTGTGTGCCTGGTGACAGGGAGGCCAGAAGAGACACTGGATCCCCTGGAACTAGAGTTACAGACATTTGTGAACTGCCATGTGAGTGTTAGGAATCAATCCCAGGTCCCCTGAAAGAACAGCCAGTGCTCTCAACCCCCAAGCCATCTCTACAGACCAAGTTCACTTATTCTTAAAACCATTTCAAAATGGTGCCTGGAAGGTAGCTCTAATCTGAAGAAGGGTCAGAACAAGGAGACACAGCAGTAACTCCAAACCAGGCCCCGTAGCTTTGATTTATGGGACAGCCTGTATTCTTTTTTGGAAAGTTCACCTCTAATTTGTCTGGGAAATAGTGGGAGGCCAGAGGGAGAAAGACTTTTCTTTGGCTCAGGGCTAATTAGCTTTCTGGGTCATCTTCCATTCTATGTACATCTGTGTGTGTATGAAGTCTTCCTTTCTTAGTGTCCAGATTTCCTACAGATTTTGATTTTTGATTCTTTTTTCTTAGTGGGCCATCCACTTGCTTTTAAGAGACAGTAAAATGTGTGGCTTGGCTGACTATAGACAACTGGAAAGCAAGTAGCAGTGTTTCTCAAATCCTGCCAGCCGACACCACCAAGGGTTCCTGTTAGAACACACGCTCTGCTGATCAGGGCAACTCTAGACACTGAGACACTGACTAGGAGGCTGGGCTTGAGAAGACGTGCTGGTACCTACTTTTTAGCCAATACTAAGAGTTTGCATTAGAACATCTTGACTCTGCATATTTTTTTTAAAAAAAGATTTGTGTCTGTGTATGAACACGAGTATACAGGTGTCCAGAGGCCAGAGCAGGTGTCAACTTTTTTGAAGCTTGTAGTACTAGAAGTGGCAGTCAGCTCCCTTGCATGATACCAGAAACTGAACTCTGGTCTCAAAGAGCAGCAAAGGCTTAACTGCTGGGCTATCTCTTCACCCCAATCCTATAGGATTTTTAACAATACTGTAACTATAATTAATCAGGCCTTGAATTTTAATTATTTTTGCTTGGCTTGATTTTGATTATTGCTTAATAAATAAGTAACAATAAGCATCTTTTTATATTAACTTTTTTTTTTTTTTTTTTTGGTTTTTCGAAGCAGGGTTTCTCTGTGTAGCCCTGGCTGTCCTGGAACTCACTCTATAGACCAGGCTGGCCTTGAACTCAGAAATCCACCTGCCTCTGCCTCCCAAGTGCTGGGATTAAAGGCATGTGCCACCACTGCCCGGCTTATATTAACTTTTTAAAGAAAAAATATTTCATTTTTATTTATTTATATGTATATGTGCATGAGTGTATATATGAATATGTATGCATTCATATGTGTGAGTGTATGTATGTATATGTATATGAGTATGTATGCATGTATGTACATATTCTTGTGCCCAAGAAAACCAGAGGAGGGTGTTGGATCTTCTGGAGCTGGGAACTGATCTTAAGATTCAAGAGCATCACTGACCCATCTCTCCAGCTTCAGATCATCTTTTTTAATATACTTCTGTTTTGTGATAAATATCAAGATATAGAATAAAAATAGAGTTCTTTAATTCTTTTTGTTCTACCTTCAGAGTAGATGTACCTGACTTCTTTTAGAGCATGTGTCTGTTTCCACTCTACCCAAGTGCCTTATTTAAAAAAAAAAAAAAAAGCTTTTGCTAGCTTTAGAAGTATGATGACATCTTATTGTTGAGTTATTTTTTAAATGTCGAAATTCTCATTCTGCCAGGCAGTGGTGGCGCACGCCTTTAATCCCAGCACTTGGGAGGCAGAGGCAGGTGGATTTCTGAGTTCAAGGCCAGCCTGGTCTACAGAGTGAGTTCCAGGACAGCCAGGGCTACACAGAGAAACCCTGTCTCAAAAACAAACAAACAAACCAAAAAAAAAAAACAAAAAAAAAAAAAAAACAAAAAACAAAAAAAACAAAACCAAGAAATTCTCATTCTATAAGTAATTATTGAACATTTACAATGACTTGTGAGCAAAGTCCAAAAAGGCTGTTCTCTCTCTTTTGTAGAAAGCATCACTGATCCAATAATTGGCAAACAAACCTAGTGAGAGTCCTTCTTATCAATACTGTGTTAGTTATGCTAGTCCATCTTTCTAAGCAATAGTGAGATATAGGAGAATGTCCCAAGAACTAATGTTAACAATGAACATAAAAGTAATGGCACACACTGACATGGGGCTCACTTTCTTCCCAATTGCTACTCTAAACACAGTTGATGTAGTAATACATTGACCTTTATGGGGAGCTATCATTTTCATTTTAAAGGGGAGAACAAAGTCAGAATGCTTAATAAAAATTGTTCTGTCACATACCCAGTATATAAGGAAGCTAGGAATTCATTCAAAGCTCGCTGAGCAGTAGAGGCACAGGCCTCTAATTGGGAAGGGAGAGGTAGGCAGATCTCTGAGTTGGAGGCTGGCATGTTCTACAGATCAAGTTCCAGGACAGCCAGTGCCACACAGAAAAACTGTGTCTGGAAAAACACATGAAAACAAAAAGATTTAATCCAAAGCTAATTGCTACAGCACGACACATCCTGAGAGATGCTCCTGAACCCTGTCAGTTGTCCACACACATCATGGTACTCGCAATCTGAGCCCCACCAGATGGGAGGGAGCTGCTCCAAGGGTACACAGCCCCATGATGACTCAGGCAATTAAGGATCTTTGGTTTTAAGTCTTTATAATCCAAATTTATAAAGCTAAATCAGCTTACACTGCTGGAAGTAACCTACCCATAGTGTGTACAGACCTAGTGTTTAATATACATAGAAAACTAGAGTGCCAGAGTTTGGGAACCCATTTTTCAGCTCTAGTCACTGTTTAGTAGAGAAGTTAAAGCATATATAAAACAGTGAATGCTTCTCTCCCATCCTGGTGAAACAGTGATACTTTGCATTCAGATATGTTGGAACAAATCCCGGGCCTAAGTGCATCTGTTTTCACCATTTTAAAACAAAAAAAAACTTCTCTTTCCTCCCTAGTGCTCTGGTCAGATGATGGTGTAGGCTGTGCAGGTTGCCTGAGGCCCTGACAGACAGATATTGCTATTCACCCCTCACTCACATATCCATATTTATAGAATTAACTCACAGAAGCCAAGAAATGGAGCCAACCTAGAAGCCCGTAACAAAGGAGAGAATGTGATACATACACACAGTGAGAGCTCATTAAGGGGCTGTGAAGACAATGGGATCCTGGTATTTGAGGGAAGCAGAAGTCATCATATTAATCAAAATAAACTAGACTCAGAAAAAACAGACATCAACATGTTTTCCCTCATATGCAGAATCTAAATTTAGAGAGTGTGTGTGTGTATGTGTGTGCGTATGTGTGCGCGTGTGCACGTACAGATATATACATCTATGATGAGAGCTCAGACAAACAGTGAACAGTGGGGGCGGAGACAGAGAAGGACAGTGGGAGAACAAACATAAGCAAAGAAAAACAATACAGATGAAATGTCACAATAAACCCACTATTGTGTGCACTCACTGAAAACGTTAATGAGGAAAATGTCTGAAAATGGGAGGAAAGTCTAAGAAGTCATTAGGTACACAGAAGAAAAGAAGGTGTCTTTATCACAACAATAGATACACAAAAGGCTTAGTGTCTATATCCTTTGTTAGTTAACAGAAAGGACAGAAGCACAAACATCAAAAGAAAAGATAAACTATTGTTTAAAAAAAACCTATATTCAAATGATTCTTATCCTTCAGCTATATTTTCTTATAAATACCAATCATTTATAAAGAGGTTTATCTAAGAATCTAATATGTAGTCATTAAAATGTAAACATTTAGCATCTGTTACATACAATAAAGTATGTTTAATCAGAAATGGTAATTATTACCATATAGACAATATAAATCAGACTGAAGAAGATTGTAGTTTTATGGTAAAGTCCATGATGAGGATAAGTGAGTCTCTCATTCTTTGTATAAACATTAGACAATTAATATTATACACAAAATCTGTAACAAAGGCATGGACTCTAATGAACTCAATATCCACTTATATTTAATAATTATTATTTTGTTTAGAAATGTATGTGAAGTAAATGGGTACTTTTGGGACTCATAAAATGTTGACATTCAATAATATTTACATTCAATAATATTGACATTCAACAATTGGTCCTTAAATGGGCTGAGAAATCTGGAATGTTACTGGCGACAGTGTTCAAGCTGCTCAGAGCTTCACCCAGGGAAAACAAGCTGTGCCAAACACTTCACACTGGATCTCAGGGCAACAAATGGTCTAAAGCCTTGGGGTTTCTTTCTGTGAATTTCTGAGACGCTAAGATGAAGTGAGAACATGCAAAGCCAGCCATGTGACTTCCCAGCTTGCTTCTATTTAGAGTAAGATTAACTTATATCATTGTGCAGATGGTAACTGCACTGAAGTCCTCAGCTCCTAAGTACAACGAAATACCATCAACAATGAGACAGTAAATTACAGAAGATCAAGAGCTAGAGATGTGAAATAAATTATAGTAAAAAACAATATATATTTATACTTATACAAATATTTATTTTTTAAATTTCCTGTTTTACTACTTTTGTCTTAAAGCAGAGCAGACCTATGGCTTAAGATAAATTGGTGTGTGTGCACATGCCAAACACTGAGAAATAAGTGTAAGTATCCCCAAACCCACAAAAATATAAATAATAATCTTATTTTTGACAAACTGTGCAAAACACTGTACAAACAATCCACATTAGGAGAACAAACTAAAATATGTTGTATGTTCACATGCTAGCGTCACAAATATAACACACTGCTAATACATTTCAGAATATTGCATAATCCACATATGTGAATTTCAAGAACAGGCAGAAGAGTCCATGTGACAGAAATCAAGAGTTTTGTTATCACTAGGAGGGTGAGGGGACCTTGTGGATTACCTGCATGGTATGTGTGCCTTCATACCTATGTAGCAACAGAGTTCTGTGTTTTATTGTGTGCAAATCATACCTCACTGGGGAAAGGGGAGTCAGCCAAAGGGTCAGTGAGTGGAGTCTGCTCCCAAATGCAGGCATCTAACCCTAGCAGCCACTGTCCATCACTGCTGTCACAGGGTGAAGAGCATTTGCTGCCCTTGCAGCATGTCACACCTAGAGGCCACACACTGACCCTGCCCCCACTTCCCCATGGTCTCATCTGCTACACTCACATAATCCAGCTGTTTACAAAACCCTTCCTTTTGTCTTTGTTTCCTAAAGTAGACGAGATAATAAATGATGATTCACTTTATGCTGAGAAAGGGGACTCTAAATTAATTTGCAAGAACCATTTGCTAGGAGCCAATTCATCAGCAGACCAATTTGCTGAATGCATCAAATTTAACTTCTTCCCTTTTTGAAGATTTCAGTGAAATTTTAGTACAGTGATTTTTTTTTTTTTTTTACTCTGCTTTGCAGCAGCTTTTGGGAACTCTTTGGATTGCAAAAAAGCAAAGGGTTTTAGGATAAGCTAGCATTCCTGTGAATATATTCTTTGTGAATATATTCAATAAATGTGAATATATTCTCTATAATGATTATATTCATGAATATATCCTCCTTATAAATATATTCATGAATACATTCTTCCTTGCCCTGTTGGGAAAACTTTTTTAATACAGTTTAAAATTAATGAACATGAATATATTCATGAGCATTTTTATAAGTTTATATTCATATTCATGAACTATGTTCTTGACCATATTGGGACATTTTAAAACCTAGTTTAAATTTTAATGAATATCAATATATTCACCAAGAATATATTCATGTTTTCATCAGCATATATTCATATTCATAGCCTGTATTCTTGACCATATTGGAAAAGCTTAGAACTCAGCTTAAAATCTGATAAATATTAATAGATTCATTAGGAATATATCCATAAGAATGTACTTATAGCCCCTGAATATATTTAAGAACAGTATTCTTGCAAGACAACTAATACATTTAATTGACAAAATGAACACTCTGTAAAGCAGAGCTGTGAGCATCTTTTGCTTCTATCTGGTAAACTGACTTACTTCCATATAGATGAATTTTTCCAACTACATATCAGCCAGACCTGGACAAAGCAAATACAGAAGGCAAATTGGTCTCTTCCTTTTCTGCCTTTGAACATAGACACATAAGCTCTATGGCCTTTGAATCTAGGACTTGAACACCAGCCCCTGGGTTCTCCAGTTTTCAGTCTTGAAGTGGAAATTCCATCAGTTTCTCTGGTTCTGAGGCCTTTAGGTTGAATGAAGTCACACTACTGGCATTTCAGGGTTCCCAGCTTGAATATAGTTGGTCATGAGACTTCTAGCCTCCATAACCATGTGAGCCAACCCCTAAAATGCTACCACATACCTCTCTCCAGGGAGCCCTAACAGACTTCCCTATCTGGGTGACCCATATTGGCAGCCTAGTTTATGTATCTACATATATTTATTACATGTCCATATAATTATATCCACACATATATTCTATGCAGTATTGTCATTTCACAAACACAATCAAGCATATAATTTCGCTATCTTTAATATATGTATGCATTCTATGCATATGTGCACTGTAAGCACAGCTGTGCTCCTGTGTGGGAGTGTGTGAAGGCTAGATGTTAACTCTGGGTGTCTTACTCAATTACTTTTCCACCTTGGTTTCTGAGACAGTGTCTCACTGAATCTGGAGCTCACTGTTTTAGCTAGACTAGCTGGCCAGTGAGGCTTAGGGATCTGCCTGTCAAAACTGGCTCCTCCTCACTAGCAATTGGGTCACATTGCTAGTGAATTTTATGTGACTGCTTAGGATCCACACTCAGGTCTCCTTTGTGCAGCAAGCACTTTGCTCACTATACCATCACCCCATGCGGCCCTTACTGTCTTTACTCAAACACACAGTGGTGAACTAATTTAAAGTCAACAAATATAACTAGTTTTATTTTGCTGTCAGAAGCAACTGTATCAAGATATGTTTTATATACCATATTTCACCATATTTCACATACTATAAATACATGAACTTCAAGCATATAACTCAATAGTTATTGTGTGTGTTCGCAAAACAATCACTATGATCAATTTTGGAATAGTGTTAGCTAGATATGGCAATACATACCTATAATTGCAGCACTCACTCAGGAAGCTGAGGCAGGAGAACCCTAGGTTTCAGGCCAGTCTGAGCTATATCATTTGACCATCTCTAAACAAGTAAGTAAAATAAAACTAAGAGTATTTTTACCCCCCTTAAAAGAAAGCTCCTATACATAGTAACATGTACTTCTATCCCACCACTTATCACTGTAATGCCTGCAGACTTGTTTACCTGTTGTGTAATGAAATGTGTAATTCTTTATGACTTCAGTATTTCATTTAGCATATCTTCAAGATGCATCTATATTACAGTTCATATCCTTTTATAAGCAAACAATACTCCACTATACAGAGATGCTACATTTTACTTACCTGTTAGCTGACAGGTATTAGACTGTTTGGGCTTTTTTTCAAGATTTATTTAGTTTTATTTTATGTGTACAAGTGTTTTACTTGCATGACTGTATATGCATGCCAATGTGTGCCTGGCATCCATGGAAGCCAGAACAGGGTGTCAGATCCCCCTGGAACTCAAGTTACAGATGACTGTGAGCCACCGTCTGGGTGCTGGGAACTAAACCTGGGTTCTCTGGAATAGAAACCAGTGCTCTTAATCATAGCCATCTCTTCAGCTCTAGCTGTTCTACTTAAATAACATGATTATAAACATGCATGTACAAGTATGTCTTATGTAATGCTAAGAATCAAATCCAGAAGTCTTATATAGGCTAGGCAAGTGCTTTATGACTACACTCCTAGCCACATATAAGTTTTTATGCATACACGTGCGTGCGTGCGCGCGCGCGCGCGCGCGCGCACACACACACACACACACACACACACTTTCAGGAATCAGTCTTCCTTCATTATGTAGGTTATGGGGACTGAACTCATGTAAGACTTGGCAGCAAGTAACCAAACCATCTGTGCTATTTTGTTGACATCTCACCCTCACATGAACTTGAATTATACAGCAGCCCCAAGTTTAACCCTCTAAGAAAGGCCAGACTGTTTCCGGAGCAGTTGTAGTATACATTTCTAAGAGTACTATTTCAAAGGTCACTATCCCCACAGCTCTTCACAAAGCACTCTGTGCCTGTGAAGCAGCAGCTCTTGCTTTGGTTTGCACTTCCGTGACACAGGCTGCTGAAGATTACATGCTTATTTATCTTCTCTGGAAAAATGACTGTTGAGTCTCATAAGTTTTAGAAAGATCAACCATTTAACAGTGTAAAGCAAAAGTAAGAGAGTGGGCACCAAATATAGCTCAGCTAATGTATCTGATCATAATTATCGACAGCATTTAGTACCTGAATCCCATAAAGAAAAAGGACACAACAGCAGTGCAATATTGGAATGTCACCTAATTTCTGTTTTGTTTTGCCTAACATATTGTACATTTCATATATGATTATGGATTGAACTGTCTATTTCAAGTGCATGAAGCCTACAATTTACTGTTTACTTTTATTTTGGGACTTACTGTGTTTTCTGTTTCTGTACTTTTGAATTTCTTCTTCATTTCTCCTACTCATTTAGGTCCCAGGAGTCCTTTAACACTCCTCCCTCCCTGGCATCTCTTCAGAATACGTCCGGCTGGCCTCAAACTCAGAGATCCACCCCTACCTCTGTCTCCCCAGATCTGCCTGCCCAGTGTTGGAATTAAAAGTCTGCAACTACACATACAGTGATTTACCTTTTTTTTTTTTTTATTGTTTCCTTTTTTTTTTTTTTTTAGAATTTATTTATTTATTTTGTGTAAGTACACTGTAGCTGTCTTCAGACACCCATATGAGGGCATCAGATCTCATTATGGATAGTTGTGAGCCACCATGTGGTTGCTGGGATTTGAACTCATGACCTCTGGAAGAGCAGTCAGTGCTCTTAACCACTGAGCCATCTCACCAGCCTGGTGATTTACCTTTTAACAGGAGAATTTAATCTGTTCCCATTTAGTCCAACAATTAGCACACAGCCCAATTTCTTTTACTCTATTTTTATGACTGTAGTATTTCCCTGTTTCCCTTTCTATTTTTGTTAAGTTGCTTACACTTGTTACCATGCATTTTCTTATTACAGAAGTTTTTATTACATTTCTCTGTTTGAAGGATAACTTTCATTTTCTTGCTCTGGGTATTATTTCAAGACAAAATTTCCATTTATCCAACTGTGGCAATGTCGTCTATACATACTCGGTGACTAAAGTTTTCCCAAGAGATTGTAACAGATTCTCCTACCCACCTGCAGGGCTTCCCTTTAATGCCCTCATTAACTAGTCCTGGGTCGTACACTTCGAAATTTCTGAGAGCACTTTCTATAGCACTGCCTATCTTATCTGGCTGTAGGAACTCACTCCACTAAGGTTCTACATATGAATCTCACTGTCAGTTACTAGTGCTGAAGTGACCTGCCCCACTGTGAGGCTTGCATTGCACTCACTGGCAACAAGGTAGCTCTAACACCAAAGTGGTCCTCTTTATGTTTCCTTGATGATTATGGCTTCTTGTTACTGTTTCACATACTTCTGCCTAACTAGTCAGCGTCCTGGGTATTTACCTACCTTTACACTAAACACTTAGATGTAAAATCTCACTTAGAATTTTAGTGTATAAGCTTAGTGTTAATATTTTTTCATATGAATATCTAACTGATTTGCCTAATTCACTGATGGGAACACAGATGTTTGGGTTGTTCATGGTTTCCCATTGGCTTGTTTATCCACTGTTGGCATTTACCTTGATTGTACAATCTTACAACACCTCTTGATATCCTACAGAGCAAAAATGATCTTATAAGCTGCAAGGTATGTGTCTGTAAAATCTAAACTACAGTTATCTTGCTCATTGGAGGAAATGTACAGTGACCCTGCTATAGTCTAAATCATTGGTCCTGTAACTTTGTGCCTCAGCTTTCACTGCTTTTGGTCATTTGTATAGCCATATAATTTTCATAATAAACTTACTAATCTCTCTGTCTCTTTCTGTGTTTCTCTCTCTCTCTCTCTCTCTCTCTCTCTCTCTCTCTCTCTCACACACACACACACACACACACACACACACACACACTCTCGAAAGCATGCACACACGGACACGCTCACACTTCTGAAATTAATTAGAATAACTAGGCATACAGTTGAATCTGAGGGAGTCTGTGTCTACATCTGAAACTGAGTCCATACAAGATCCACTATTTCCTGATCCAAAATGCTCATGGGAGAAAAGCCAGTTTCTCTTAAATTCACTTGTGATGGAGCCAAAGGCTTCGTTACATCCAGCTACTTACTCACTGAAAAGAGCAGTCAACTTGTGGATAGAATGGAAATGTGAGGAAAGGAAAGCAGCCAAATCCCTTTATGTTCAGTATGTTCACAAATCCTCTTCTGTTTGGATGCCAGCTACCATATCAGGTGGCTCACAATCCTCTATAACTCCAGCTCTAAAGGATCTGCTACCTCTGGGCTCGGACACCCACACATAGCCCATACACTCACTCACTCACTCACTCACTCACTCACTCACTCACTCACTCTACCTACCTACCTACCTACCTACCTACCTACCTACCTACCTACCTACCTGCGTGTGTGTGTTTTGAGACAGGGTCTCACAATGGAGCTTGGCTGGTCTTCAAACTCAGAGAGCTGACCTCAAACTCAGAGAGATCCACCTATATCTGCTGAGTGTTATGATTAAGGGCATATGACATTACAAGCAGAAAACATATACATAATTCTTTTAATTAAGTGTGGGCTGACAACATAGTTCATTCAGTAAAGGTGTTTGCCCCTAAGCCTGACAACCTGAGTTAGATCCTCAGAACCAGCATAATGGAAGAGAGAACAACTACTTTGATCTCCACATGCTCACTCCCTACATACACCGAATAAGAAACAGGGAAGTAGAGGAAGAGGAGGGAGAGGAAAAGAAGAGAGCTCACTTTGGGTTCACAGGACAGTTCAGCAGATAAAGGCACTGGCCACTAAGCCTGACAACCTGAGTGTGAACTTGAACTCACATGGAATCCACGTGGTGGTCAGAAAGATCTGATTCTTGCAAACTGTCCTGTGACCTCCACACATGCATCATGGCATGTACACATGCATGCAAACGCACAAATTAGTAAATGTCATACCAAATGTTAAATGAGATAATAATCAGTGCTGAGAGCAAAAGTGAAACTAGAGGCCCTGGGGTTTACTGGTGGCCTTCTGTGCTGTCTAGCATGCCTCTCTTGATACTATAGTCACATGGAGAACTCTTCTAAACATGCAGCTTTACAAAAGTAATCCTGAGATACAGTTTAATAATCTGACTGGGAGCTACACTTACCCAGAATACCTTCTTTTAGCAAGTTACCCTAAGCAAAAACAACAGCAACAACTAGCTATGTGTATTTGCTAACCCATTACTTAAAGTAGGAGAAGCTAAACATGACAGTACATGCCTGTAAAACCAGTACCTGGGAGGGAAAGAAAGGAAGGACAAGAGTCTAGTATCAGCCTGGGCTACATAGCAAGTTTGAAGCCTGCCTGAGTGACATGGTGAGATGCTGTCTTTAAAAACAAGAGCAGGGAAAGAGGCTTGCCACCGAGTCAACAACATGAGTTTGATCCCCAGAACCCATATGGTGGAAAGATTTGTTCTCTTTCCCAACACAAACTCTGAGACCAAGCATGATCCACCCCACAGACTAAAATTGATGAGAACAGAAGCTATTTTACAATCACCTATTTACTGGAAATGCAGGTTATATATACTTTAATATACATAAGCATTATTTCATAAATCTGGAAGAATATACTTAATTTTAGAGAAGGAGGTAAGATTACTTAGGGAGATTTTATTTTTGTAAGACAAAAGGTGAGGAGCCACACTGAGGTTGTCCTCTAACTTACACACGCATTCTGTAGGACACACACACACACACACACATACACACACCTAAAAAAGAATTTGCTTAGATTTCAGGTTATATTGTTTTATTATATAATATGCTATTTTTCAACTTTGGGACAGTTTTATGAAAAGACAGACAAGTGGCTATCTTTGCTTTTAAAGTCTACCTTGGTGGCTTCAAAGAAAAGAGGTGCTTTGTACAGTTGTTGGTTAGCATGCTAGTGTACTGACACGTCCCACAATGGAACCGTCACAGGCATTCTGCTGAGGGGAGCAACTCACCTACTTCTGCTGCACTGCGGCACTCTGTAGCCCACAGGACCTAATCCACTAACACTGTGAAACAAGTCTGCTCAAATGCTGAGCCAGGCTTTAGTGTTACCATCCTAACTCCAGCTGGGACTACCAGATGCTAGGATGATCCCTCCACTGTTTTATACACACAGTGAACCATTCCACACCAGTACACATCCAAGGAAATGATCACCTGCCACCACCCTCTGGCATATATTTCCCAGTTAGAAAGAGGAAGAGTTAGGGTACTGGTCATTAGTACCAAGGGTCATTCTTATGAGAAGGTGTGTCTTTAAATATGTTTCTAAATGCTAAGTCAAAAAGTATTGTTCATTAAGACAAAAAGAAAAAGGAATGGAGAGAGAAGAAAGTTTAATTCACTGGGAAATTTAAAATCCATCTTTAACTGCACTAATTTGAACATATCTGAAGACAAGAAGGCAGCTCTTTAAAATGCAAACACACGCACACGCACACACACACTCATCCCAAGGATTAACAGCCTGAAAACAGGTTAACAGCTGCTGTGTGAATTCCAAGCTTGAGTCATGAACTTGATTTATCTCCCCACACCACCAGAAGCTGAAAACCTAGTGGCAGCCAGACAATGTGAGATATTTTCACTCCAAAGGTTCCTAGAATATCTGAAGGCCACCCAGACTCTCACTCAGAGAGCAATGTGAGATTATCTCTATGTGTCCGACAGCACTGCGGTGGTAACAGGCTGTGACCCTAACCCGAGGTTCTCCACCTCCGCTCCAATGAAGCAGATAGATACTGGAGCCATGGACTATATCAACACTGGATGCTAACCTTTCTACCTGACCCACTGCCTTGTATGATGGAGGGGGAGAGCCATTCAATACTAATTTTAATAAACAAGATGCAGAGAAATCTGAAAAGGATATCTGTATTATAAAAATGAGTCAGTGAACAATACAGAAAACCAAATAGGACTATTTTCAAAAGGCCTAATTTTTAGTTAACTTTTAGTACTTGGAATAAAACCCAAAACAGGAACCAACAGACTGCTCTATCCCATAACTCTTGCTAAAAACAAAACAAAACAAACAAATAAACAAAAAACCCTCTTTACTTCATAATACATGACAATTCATTTCTATTTTACAGACAGAAGAGAGGTGTCACACTATCTGTTAAAAGGACTCACTATTAATACTTTGGTTTTTTTCTTCTGGTCCTTCACTTGCTCTTGGGGTCAGTTTCCTTGAAGCAAGGCTGTGGTCAGGCCTGCATTACACTGCATGTCATTCTACCAGCATGTGTCAGGAGAAGCAGAGCCTGGGTAGATAATGGAATTACTGAGTTTCATAACAGACTCGTAGATATTTAGCTAGAGAAAACCAGATTAAGAATTCTAGGCTTTTGAAAGCTAAACTTAATTTCTGGCAATGACTGGTAATTACAACCAAAAGCCAAATATTGTGGAGTCCTTTTTTAGACGAAGCAATCTTCCCACTCAGCACACGCCATCACTGGTGCACTTCTGAAGAATGTATCTGCTCAGCTGCTGAAAGCAGGAGACACATCAAGCTTCTCTAATGTGACCTGGAAAGCAAAACTTGTATCTCAACAAACCGTGAGAAAGAATGAAACTGTGGCCATCTACGTACAGTGGCAGGAGAACTGGCCCAGGGTCAGGAAAGTGGGAGACCTAGTCTGCCCCTACCTGCTGCAGCACAGAGCAGGCCCTGAACCTTTCCTGGGCAGTACAGTAGAGTTGGCTATGGATATGGGAGTTGTAGGTGAGCTGGTCCCCAAGTGTGTGAGCACAGGAGAGCCCACCCTATGTCTTGTCTGCTAGGCAGTGGCAAGGACAAGGAAGACACCCTCTTCCCCTCCCTCATTACTCACTGTCTATGGCAGATGAGAAAGCTGACCCCAGGATTATGAGAGTGAGAGAACTGGCTATGTCCCTCACTGGCTGTGGCCTCCCTCCAGAGAACAAGCCCTGCACTTCACCTGAGCAGCAGGGGAGAGCTGGCCCTGATTTGCAGGGGATTTGGGGAGCCAGCCCAGAGGGCATGAGAGTAGCAGGCGAGCCAATGAGCTGACCCTCTCTGATTCCTCTCAGGCCCATTTCAAGGGTTTTGAATTGGCCCATCCCAACATCAACCCCATCAATGAACTACTGGGGTGCATGAAGGGGCCGGTCCAACAGAATCTCTGTGACATAGGACAACAACAGGATATCCCAGTGAGGTTTCAGTGTTGATGAAGTAGCAGAAGTCAGAGGCTTTGAGTCATTGCAGTAAAGATTTGTAAGCAAAGAAGTGTTGACGAAGGGAATACTGTGGGGTATACTGTGTCACTAAAGTTTCTACAACAAGATTGCTTTTTTTATCTGTTGCAGGGGAAACTCCAAAAGTGGAGGGTGTGTATGAGGGGGGAGATGAGTGGTATTGGAGTGCATGATGTGATATTCACAAAGAACCAATAAAAAGTTGAAATTCTTAAAAGACCCGTGGTCATACCATTGTGGTCATACCTCCCAAGTCTTACATGTTTTGTGAACTTCCCAAGTGTAATTCTTTGAATGAGAAATGGCCCCCACAACTTAGCTATTTGAACACTTGGTCCCCAGTTAGTGGAACAATTTGGGAAGGATTAGGAGGTATGGCCTTGTTGGAAGAGGTGTGTCACTGAGGGCAAGCTTTCAGGTTTCAAAGACTTGGCTCATTCTTACAGCTGTGTTCTACAGAGTCATTGCACCTAGCTTACCACTGCTCCTAGAGGAGACACTTCATTAGCAAATTAGCAAGTACCTTCCGATGCTCTAGAGGGAGTACTGAACTACATTCCTACTAATACATGCTCATTAGCTTTTGCCAACCAATCAGTACATAACCTTTGTTTCAAACACTGTTGATTCATTAGCATGTAACTCATGGGCAAGCACTTTTTTGTCTGTTTATTTGTTTTGTTTTGTTTTTTGAGACAGGGTTTCTCTGTATATCCCTGGCTGTCCTGGAACTCAGAAATCCGCCTGCCTCGGCCTCCCAAGTGCTAGGATTAAAGGCATGCGCCACCACTGCCCAGCCATGGGCAAGCACTTTAAACAATGGCAGAACAAAGCTTATCAAACATGTAAGGTACATCAATCATAGCCTGCTTCTGCTCAGGACCACTACCACACTTTAACATATACTTGGAGCCAGTGTGAAGAGCATCAACAAACACACAAAGTACAAAAATGTCAAATCAGCAAGGCGTGGTAGCACATGCCTTTAATCCCAACACTCCGAAGGCAGAGGTAGGTGGATTTGAGTTTGAGGCCAGCCTAGTCTACAAAGTAAGTTCCAGGACAGCCAGGGCTACACAGAGGAAACAAAACAAATGAAGTCAAAATCATGGGAGTACAGAAAGCACAAAAATTATACCTGTTTATAACACGAGAACCAAAGCAAGAAGCAGCATGTTTTCCTGCCGTAACTCTGCTGGGAATAATGAGGACTGACTGTATTTGACTAACACTGTTTGCTTTAAAATTATAAACCCACAAGGTCAAGGTAACAGGCCAGCACTGTCTGTACTCTAGCATATGGCGAAAATAGACAGTCAAGAGAGTAAACATGGAGCTGGAAAGACTGCAGAGTCTTCTAGAGAACCATGCTCCAGTTCCTAACACCCACATGGCCCCTAACAATCATCTGAACCTCAAGTTCCAGGTTGGGGCACAACATCCATCTTCTGACCACACATAGTGAACAGACAGACACATAGGCAAAAACACTCATACACATTAAAAAAAAGAAAAAGAAAAAAGAAAAAACTAAAGAGAGAGAATAAATGTGTGAATATGTAGGAGGTAGGTGGCTAATAAGCCCAATGGTCAATTGTGGAAGAAATGTGAAGATGAAGTATTATGGCTGATTATAAAAAAACATTTCTAAACCAAGCACAGAGTAAGAGTTTACACAGAAACCATAATAGAATGGTCGGGAAGACCGTTTCAAAAGGGAGTGCCTAAACTGAAATCCAAGAAATGCAAAAAACAAGTTATATGACACTAAGGGCATAGAACATTCCAGACAAAGTCTAAGTATGAAAGTTCTGGAGTGGAAATATGTCTTAAATGTCTGAAAAACGTCACTAAAAATTCCTCTGGGGGCTTACAGAAGGAACAACTTCTACTTCTTTAATACCTTCCCCCAGAGATGTCTCAATGACTTCTTTTTAAATCCCTGCAAGCCAAGGGAAACTGCTACAGCTTGAATGTCTGCTTCCTCCAAACCCCACTGATTCAATTATGAGACCTTAAAGGTGTCTGGCCATGAATGCTGTGTTTTAACAGTGGGACTGATGCCTTAATGAAAGGGAATGTCTGCTCCTCTGGGTGGCCCCTCACCTACTCATGTTCTGTAACATTACAATGCAGTAAGGCCTTTGCCAAGTGTCACCTCTGACTTTCCCTGACTCCAGAACTGTGGCTGACAAATTTCTGCTCATTATAAATTGCCCCATTTCAAGTATTCTGATATACTGGTACATGAGGGACTAACATGGATTCCAAGATCCCAGAACAGCCAACAACATAGATGATGTCCTTAATGGACAAACAACAAAATAAAGAACACAGAAGGAACTGTCCAACTCACATCCAACAACCAGGGTCAAAGCCACCCCAAA
The DNA here is from genome assembly GCF_011762505.2 of Arvicanthis niloticus. NCBI lineage: Eukaryota > Metazoa > Chordata > Mammalia > Rodentia > Muridae > Arvicanthis > Arvicanthis niloticus. Next base: position 85,453,860 of record NC_047662.1, read on the forward strand.
ACCTGTCTTCCCTTCTTTTCTATACTCCACCACATTATGTTAACTGACATCTGTTTAACTGTGGGTATGCAATGTAGTAAGTGAGCAAAACCATAATAATAATCAAGGACGTGGGTTTTGCCATTCAGAGACAATAAAGTTGCAAAGCCCTGTGAAAGCTAGCAACTATACAAGAAACATGTAATAAATTCTACTTTATATAATAGGTACTAGATAATTCCTTTTACATATGAATAACTGCAGCCAATAAACACCCGTAAAACAGGAGTAATGGCATCATTAGAAATACTAGAGTTATTCAGGCAATAAACAGACCACCAGTGGTCTCCAGAATCAAACTACTTCACCATTACTGGAAACATACCATTATGAATAAATGAAAACCACAGGAAGTGCTTGTTTCCTCAAGATGTGCAATGCTTCCAGGGAGGTCAAGGGCTGTGGACTCCAGGAGAGAAAAAGTTTTAGTGCTTATAGTCCTAAGAAAATGGGTAGCAGGTAATTGATGAGGCATCAGAGCAGACAGGAGGAAAAGTGCCAGGTTTAGACTCTAGAACTGCACAGTAGCAATACCATCTGATTCATAACTGAGAAGAATACCTACCTAACCTTCTCTGACAAAATTATATCTGCCCAACATCTGAAAGAGTGTATCCTTTCTTAAACATGATGGTTACAATCTCCTGTGTGGGGAATTCTGAGGGAAGAAACACAGGATGAGTTTGCTCAAACAATCCAGGAGAGATGGATAGCTTAGCAGTTAAGAGCCCTGGTCACTCTCCCAGAGGACCCAGGTTCAATTCCTAATACTCACAAGATGGCTCAGAAACATCTATAATTCCAGTTTCAAGGGCACCCAATACCTTCCAGTACCAGGCATGAAAGTGGTGTCCAGGCATACATGCATATAAAACACCTATACACATAAAATACATGCACAAAAATTTAAAGAATCTAAGGTCTAAAGATGGTCAATAACTTGTTTAGAAAATAAATGTACTATTAATACAGAGTGATTCTCAGACCACTCTCATGACCAGAAGTATAAAATTAATAATAATACATAATAAAGTCAATCAGAGATTTATTATCTCTATGAAAAAATGCAATCCTCATTTTCTAAAGTAGCAGATTCTTGACAGTTTGGAGGCATGAAAATACAGTCCACCTACAACTATAAGAGTTCCAGGGCCTACGGACTTTAAAGACTTGCTAAAGGCTGGGATGAAGCTCAATAAAAGAGCACTTGCCCAGCATGTACAAGGCCCCGGATTCTATCCTAGGCACCCCTACATCCCAACAAATAACAACAAAAGACTAACTAGTCCTCTTCTACAGTGGACACGGACACACACACACACACACACACACACACACACACAATTAAGAGTTGGGCTAGTAAAGTAGCTTGGCTGGTACAATACTTGCCTAGCATGCATAAAGCCCTGGGTTTAATCCCTGGCACATGTACAAGGGTATTAAAGATACGGTGATTTATACCTTTAATCCCAACACTCAGGAGGATCAAAAATTAAGATCTCTTTGGTTGCCTGGAAAGTTGGAGTCCACCTTGGACTATGTGGTTTCTGCTCCTCCCCTCCCCTAAAAAAAATACAGATGTAGACAATGCATTGATGGTTCAGATGATAAATTTTAGGTTATATACAGTTTTTAAAAGCATCTGTTATACTGTCTGTGAATCCTCCTAAGGCACAACTTGTCTGTGTCACTCTAGATACCTCTGGAGCATGGAACAGTCAAAGGCAAAGATTTGTGAATGACTATAACTAGAAAAAAGACCTAACTCCCGTGGTCCAGTTACCTTGTCTGCACTCTGGTTTCTGTGTTTTCACACATCCGTGACAGGGTCTTAAAACCATCTGTGAGGGGTCTCTGCAACTAAGGAGGCCAGCAGAGTATCAGCATGAAACAAGAAGGAAATCTGGTTCACCATAACCCAGTAGTCGGGGCTGGTTCAAACTTTGAGAGTCTGATACCAGGCAGTTTATTTTAGGCATATTTAAGTACAGCACAAACTGAAAAAAGGTTTCCAGATATATCAACTCAATCCCATGTATACAATAAAGCTGAAAGCATGACTACATGAAAACTCTTTATAAAGTTCATGGAATCTCTTATATAAAGATGGGTTCTATAAATTGACTACATGTGACATCTTAAAGGTCTGGGAAAGGATCTGGTGTGGTCTCTGTCATACAGAAAGTGCAAAAGTCACCAGTCTATTAACCATGTCCATTCCCAGCCTTCTGGGCAGAAAGCAGGTTATACATCTCTTCCTTGGAAGAAAACAACCCTTCTTGTTTAACATTCCTGGTTCCCCTAACACTTATGTGTGAGGACAAGGACACCTTACCCTCTACACCCATTCACCTTTGTAAAACAATGCCCAGAACTTCTTAAACCCTTCCCATCTGCAATTCTTTTAGAACTGTGTGTATCACTGAAACTTTAACTTGAGGGCCTTTCTAAAAAACAGAAAGTATGGTTGGGAAACACTTGGCCAACAAAGAATACAATTAAAGAAACATATTTTGTGTGCATCCCCAGTGTCCTACCAAGACCACTCTCTAGCCCAGGCATGTATATATGAGTCACTTCTCAGATGAGGAGCTATGTGTGAGGAGGGAAAACAGTTTCTAATGGGTAGCGGGGACGAAGGTGGAGATGATGGAAGCAGCTGTGCTGTGGTAAGGAAGACACTGGGCAGCTATCATCAGCCACCTCGGATCTTGCTAACTCAAGCCATCTGTGTCCATTAAGTTGGGGATATCCCCAGCCCTCACCATCCATTCTAAAAGCTAGACCACGTCATTTCAAATTTCTATCCTACCCAATGGGAAGAGGCAAGTGCTAGAATGTTGGGGTTCACACAAGAATAAGCTCCTCAACTGCCCCAAGTCCTCCTCTGTTAGGGTGCTGAGCTTTTAGTCTCCAGTCTGAGTAAGGATGTTCAACTTTACGGCTGCAAGCAAACAAAGTAAACAGAAATAAAATGGGCCAAAGAAGGTCTGGGTCCATGGTCAAAGCAAACAAGAATGTCTGCCTTCATCAAGCCAACTGTACCCTTGGTGTAAAGATAAGCAGGGAAATGTGGGCCCCCTTAGAGGTGCCAGCACTAAACAGACATTCAGTATAATGAAATATCAAATGTGATGCAAATAAAAGGCAACAGGTACTCAGAGGCAGAGGGAACTGAGAATGTATTTTAGTCATATGAAAAGTAAATTAGAACAAGTGCTCAAGAAACATAAAAAGCACTGAACTAAACTGAAATGAATAGACTACACAGAATATATACTATTTCCTAAAACTTTGGGGGCACATTTCTCAGAAATGATTATATATAGTAAACAAATCTTAAAATTCCCAAAGGCAAAAATCATACAAGTTTATGACCAAAATGTAATAAAACTAAAAATCAGAATAAGACATTCTTTTAAAATACTATTTTAAATGATAAAATAGTATTTTAAAATACTATTTTAAACTTAGAAATGAAAGCCATAGAAGTTTGGTTTTGTTTTTTTTGAAACACGATCTCTCTACATAATTCTGGCTGTCCTGGAATTCTCTATTTAGAACAGCTTAGCTTCAAAATCAGAGATTTATATGCCTCTGCCTCAGCGACCATGCCAGCTTAAGACATGGAAGTTAGGTAAAGCAAAATCCTCAAGAAACAGGACTGCCAAAGACTTTTGTGAAAAGGTCAAAGAATAAGCAGTTTAAATATGAAGGTGAAGAAGTCTGAAAGATGATAAAAACCAAACAAAATACTACAGAGAAGGGCTTAGGAGTAAAAGTTAATGAGACAAAAATTACTGCTAGTGGTTAACACTGTCCTGTGAAGGAAAACAGATCAAAGATAAAACAGAATTCATTCAACATTTCCTAACTCCAAACACTGTACGCCAGATGCTGATGTGGAAAGGGTCAACAGAACGTCTTGGTCCAAGCCACAGGTGGTCCAGAAATGGCTTCCACAATGAAAACTCAGGACACGCATTTCTAGCTTCCATTTTTTTATTCCTACTTATGTGGTGTATGCATGCATGTTTTTATGTGTATATGAACGCAAGTGGCATGTGCACATGCATGTGTAGACCAGTGGTCAGTGGATGTCTTCTCCATCACTATCTTTTTTGTTTGTTTTTTTTTTTTTTGTTTTGCTTTTTTTTTTTTTTTTTTTTAAGGTGGGCTCTCTTCACCAAACCAGGAGATCCCTGATTCATCTGGCTGGCTAATGAACTCCTAGGATCCACCACCTGTGTCCTCCTGAGTGGCGCTTTTTACGAGGGTGCTGAGAAGCAGAACTCAGGATCTCATGTTTGTGCAAGAAGCCCCTTCCCACAGAGCCGTATCTCCAGCCATGATTTCTATTCTTCATACTTTGATTTTTTGTTATTAAAAACTAAAAATTTGTATCTGATTTTGTCAGAATCACTTCTAGTGTTTAACTACAGTGGGAAAATTCCACTTCCCACAATGGCACAGTGTTTATCTCTGGTCTTGCACTCCTCTCTCACTGGTCCTCCTTCCTCTGGAGTTTAGGTTTCTGACTGGTAATTCATATAGAATCCCAAAGCTCTTACTGTAAAAGAGTTGACGTAGGACCTATAACTCCTAGAGTACAGAGCATTATATAGGTAAAGGTAAAAGCACTAAACATATGTTGCTGCTCTATCAGACAATAAATAATTCACAGCGTATGTGAGAAATCAATTTCATTCTGTCCCCAGCTATTTGAGATTAGCACGTTCATACACTGACCTCAGCTGAAGGCAGCACTTCCACTCCAAGCCACCGAGGAAGAATGAACTAGACATCCTTGACAGTAAATGCATGCGGTATGCTCATCTTCCTTCGTCTTGTCTATTTCCACCTAGGGCTTAGAAATGCAAGGGCATTTAATTCTCTAGCCTCTTCTACTAACCAATCTAATCAATGGAGCCAAAGTATTCAATGACCAACAACTGTTTCACTTGGCCATTTTCCAAAACAGAACTTAAGTACTCTTTGATCTTAATTAAGATGGTATCTTAAGAGGCTGAATCCCTCCTTTTCTTGTATGTGGTCCACTTTCTGCAACAACATATAATGAGAAACAAGATGATGTTCATCAATACTTATAGAAATATCACTGTAATAATCTAACAAGTATATTAATACAATCCACTGCCATCAAATGACTACTACATACTGTTATATCATTAGAAGCAAGTTATTACTTTAAAAAAATTATACTTTAAAAAGTGTACCGGCATTCATTCACTAAATGACTAGCAGAAACATGTACCTGTTGGAAACGCCTCAGAGAACTAAAGGCTCCCACATTGCTACACCTAATTTGCCTCAGACAATATTTCTTTATCCTGTAAGCACTGAGCACACATGACCAGACCTTAAGGAAAGCAAATTCAGGTGCAGTAATGTTCAGAAGATGAACAGGACAATTCAGAACAAGGTCCAAAGAGCCTTTGAGAATAGTTTTCTGTGAAATTATTTTTATAAGTAATAAAACATGATATCCTGAAGATAACTAACAAAAATTACAGAACTTCAAGTAGATCCTAAAACAAAGTTTTGAGATGTTATGACAAATCCAGCATTATAAAGAAACATCTCATGTATTTTAGATTGCACATTGGCTAACAGACCTTATTAATAACACAAGATGCTTTGAAGACCAACTACAGAGAGGCCCTGACAAACAATGGCAGCTGAGAATGGGCTTGGTAGCCAGTCACTCAAGGTTAACATCTTTTAAGTTCATTGTTGTTTTTGACTACACTCAGCCACTTTCTCTATTTTAACTTTTAAAAAAAAAGTTTTATTGGGGTATAACTAAAATACAATTAGCTTTAGAGTTTAAAGCTGTAATTTTGTATTAACATATGGTTTTCAACTTTTTTTTCTTTTCTTTTTGTTTTATTTGGTCCCCCGCCCCGCCCCCTAAGATAAGAGTTTCTCTGTGTAGCTTTGGTTGTCCTGGAACTTGCTCTGTAGAGCAGACTGGCCTCAAACTCACAGAGATCTGCCTGCCTCTGACTCCCAAGTGCTGGGATTAAAGCATGCATGACCATGGCCTGGCTTTGATATATGTTTTTGTTTTTGTTTTTAAAAAGCTGTGTACCAGGCAGTGGTGGTGCATGCCTTTGATCCCAGCACTTGGGAGGCAGAGGCAGGTGGATTTCTGAGTTCAAGGCCCGCCTGGTCTACAGAGTGAGTTCCAGGACAGCCAGGGCTATACAGAGAAACCCTGTCTCGAAAAAAACAAACAAACAAACAAAAGCTGTAGAGTGTGGACACAGGAGTTCAGGAGATGGCTCCATTGCCAAAGTGCTTGCTGAGTTCAGATCCCCAGTAACCATGTAGAGTCAGGTATGGAAGCACTGGAGAGGCAGGGACAGGGGAATCTATGGGGCTTTCTGGCCAACCAGTATAGCCTAACCAGTAAACTCCAGGTTCAATGAACAACCTACATTGAAAAACAAGGTTTGAAGGTTTTGTGTGTGGGTTGTGGTCCTTATCCCTCCACGGGGAGCCCTGCAGGAGATGGCCACTTTGGGATCCATATCCCAACTATTTTGAAACAGGGTTTCTGAATAGCTCTGGTTGCCTCAAGGCTCTCTATGCAGACTGAGCTGGATTTAAACTCAGAAATGTGTCTGTCTCTGCTGGGATCAAAGGTGTGGGCCATCATATAAGGCTGGATGATGTGTATGGGTATTTACCTGCATGTATGCCTTGCAGCACTTGTGTACCTGAAGCCAGTGGAGGCCAGAGAGAGTATCGGATCTCCTGGAACTGAAGTTACAGACAGTTGTGAGCCACCATGTGGGTTTCTGGAATCAAGATGAGATCCTCTGGAAGATTAACCACTGAGTCACCTCTCCAGCCCCAAGTTTTAATTTTTCTTACATTTCTTATTTTAGTGTATGTGTGTTTGTGTGGGCACCCAGTGCCCTGTCACACATGTGGAGGTCAGCGGACAGCTTGTGAGTCAGTTCTCTTTCTATCATGTGGGTCCAGGCACAAACTCAGTCACCAGCCTAACTAGATCCCCAGAGCCCAGATAAGACAGACGTAGTTAGCGGCCTGTAATCTAGCACTGGGAAGCAGGGAAAGGAGATTCCTCCGGGCAAGCTAGTTAGCTAGATTAGCTGATCAGAAGCTCTGGCTTCCCAAGAGTACTTGTCAGTAAATAACATGGAGAGCGACCAGAGAAGACCTAATGTCAACTTTGGGTCTTCACACACACTTGCACTCACATGCCTACATATTCCCCCCCACACATAAAATTCATAATCTGCATGTGGAGAGATGGTATATGCCTGTAGTCCCAATTCCCAGTAAGGCTGAGATAAGGGGACAGCCATAACCCAAGATTAAGCCCAGCCTGAGTGATACCCTTCTTAGGTGAAAACTAATGGGTCATCCAGGAACTATTTTTGATCACCATGTTGTTTCCACTACCTATTTACACCAATAATGTACTGACATGTTTACATGTGACTTTATGAATCCAGCAAATTAATATAATACAATTGCATTCTTTTTCCAAAATGACTTTGCTCAGCTAGGTCCTCTGCATTTCTGAAGAGGTTTTCGTACCAGTTTGTCCATCCCTAACAAATACTTTGCTGGGGTATGGACTGAGCTTGCATGGGAACTACAGTATCCTGCTGGGGAGAACTAATCTACTGCAGACTGTTCAATGCATAAACAGGTTATATCACTTACTTAAGCTTTTACATTTCCATCAGCTGTGCATTATAATACAAAGTGTATAATCTCATGTGCATTTTGTTACCTTTATCTCTACTTAATTACTTTTTTTTTTTTTTTGGATGCTCCTGGAAATAGTACATTAAATTTCAATGCCTAACTGTTTTGGCTAATCTACAGATATGCAATTGAGTTTTACATGTTTCAATTACATTCTACAACCTTCTCAAGCCAAGCAGTTTTAGTATTGCTTTCATACATGCTGCACAATGTGACAAAATCATATTGCTGGATTACTTTTTCATCTCTCTTCCCTACTCTCACTGACTAGAAGCTCTAGTACAAAACTGGATGCTCCTTATCAGACATTCATGGTGTCATTACTAAAGAGGCTGCCTACATAATCTTCATAGAAATTAATAACTAGGCTAGCTACATAATTTTCATAGACAGGCCTTTACAGGGGATAGAAGACCCCTTATTTCACTAGTCTGCACACAGTAGTTGTTTTTAAGCAGGAATGAAGGTCCAATTCTGCCAATATTCTTTTCTGCTCAGAGGGAAACATGGTTTTCTCTTTTACACTGTGAAGATAATAAAATACATTTCTGGAATCTTGAGTGTTCAGTCAACTTTAGACTCTGGGGGTAAACCTTATTTGGTCATAATATAGTTTCCTTTTTTTGTAATTATCTGAATTCCATTTGTAATAATCTTAAGAGTCTAGCTATATTTATGACACAGACACCAATCTCTAAGTCTGACTTGTAGCATCTGTACTACACAATCACTGGGAAGTATTCTCTCCTTTTCAATAGTCTAAAGTTTGCATATAACTGATATTATCTCTTCCTACAGCTTTTTCTATAAGGTTCTTAACTACAAATGCATTTCCTATGTCAGGGTAAGAGCTCTGGAAGTTTGGGAGTCACAGGCTATCGATTTATAGATTTAAGTTGTTCCTTAAAATCTGTTTGTTTTGTCTGTTTGGTTGTCGTTGTACTACTCCAATGCTGATTTCTGTACCAGCAGAGATCTGATTGCAGGCCAGACTTTAGTATTGTTATTCTTATGGTTGCATCACATTTTGTAAATGTTCCATCCATTACCTTCTGACTAGATAATAAAGAGCTGATGGCCTATAGCAAGGCAGGAGAGGATAGGTGGGACTTCTGGGCAAAGAATCAGGCATGGAGGAAGTTGGACGTACGAAACTGAGGAAAAGTAATGATCCATGTGACAGAACACAGATTAGAATAAATGGGTTAGTAAATATAAGAGCTAGTTCAAACAAGCTCAAGCTAAGGTCATGCTCTCATAATTAATAAAAGGTCTCCATGTCATTACTTGGGCAGCTGGCGGGCCAGAGATAGTCCAACGATAGGAGAGGGCATCAGATTCTTTGGATATGAAATTACAAATAGTTTTGGGCACCAGGTATATAATGAAGACCAAATACCAATCCTCTGCAAGAAGAGCAAGTGCTCTTAACTGCTGAGCCCCCAAAGAACTAATTCTTTATTTCTTTTCTTTTTCTATTTTCTCCTTCAAGTTTTAGTTCTGATACTCTACTTTTTTCAGTTATCGTTTGCTTTTCTCTTGAATGTTTTCTTTTTACAGGCTAGAAGCTAGACTACTGTGTTTATTTGCTATAGATTTCTCCTAAAGTGTTCTTCTAGCTGCTTCTCACAAATGGCAGTTTTCATGTTCTGTTTAGGTTTGTATCTGTGTTTGATTTTGAGATAAGGTTTGATCTTCCCACTACTTCTTCCCAAATGCTGGAGTTACAGTGGCCACTCGGCTTGGTTGTGTTTTCATTTTCATTTAGCTCAAAATACTTCCTGTTAGCTCCCTGAGGCAAGTCTCATGTTACCCAGGCTAGCTAGATTCAAGCTCACTTGCCCCTGTGCCAGGCTCTCAAGTGCTGGGACTATTGGGACATGCCACTACACCGCCTCCATTTTCTCTTTTTCTTATTTGATTAGGATTACTCAAAGCAGTATTGTGGCCTTTTTAAGAATTTGAGGATCTCTCAGGTATCTTTCACTATTTTCCTCTACTTCCAACTGTGGTCACAGAACTACTCTGCACAATTCAAACATTTCCAACTTATCAAGTCACTTTACGTCATCTTTAAGGCCAGGATGTAGCTTCCTTTTTGTCAAAGTTCCACATAAACGTGCGGAGTGTGGGCTTGCTAAGACTGAATAAGATGTTCTACAACTATCAATTACATAAAGTTGACTGATGGGTTTTTTGTTTAGTCTTTTACATTCTTCCTGATTTTCTGGCTTATCTATCAATTTTAATTGTGGTATCTCTGATATTTTATGTTCTAAAACTTGATGATTTCTACTTAGCTAGCCCCCTCCCCTCCATTAACCTTTAGTCCTGGTGCTTTTGATGTCACATCTAAAACCTGCACAAATCAAGGTCCTTTCTATTTTCCAAAAGTTTTATGGTTTTAACTCACATGTAGGTGGTTGATCTATTTTGAGGTATGACTTATATAAGGGCTAAGGACAGGTATGACTTCATTCTTTTGGATGCAAAAATACAATTATTCCAGCATAACGTGGTGAAATTATTCTTTCCTTCACTGAGTAGATGTGGCATACACTCGGAAAGTCAACTGGACACAGATACTACTATACTTATGGCCTGTCAATTTTAAATTCTCCTGAGTGCTGAGATTAAAGGCATGTGCCACCACAGGTGTCTTATTTTTCTCTTTCAAGGCTATTTTGGCCATTCAGGGCCTCTTGCAGCTCCAAATTAATTCAGAGATGTCATTTTCCATTTAAAACCATTGTTACAGTTCTGATAATACTAGCTTTGGAGAGTCCTGGCATGTCTACTGATAAGAACAGAACATATTTCCATTTATTTAGGGATTCTTTACTTTGGCAATATTTTGTAATATTTACTGTATAAGTCTTTTACCACCTTGGTTAGATTAATTCCAATGTATTTTACTCTCTGAGATGATATTGTAAATGAAAACTGCTTTCTCCTTTTCGGGTTTTGTGTGATATAAGGCACAACTGATCTGTGCGTTCTGATCTTACACCCTGCAACTTTCCTTCTAAATCTCTTGGGGTTCTTCTCTACGGGACCATGTTATCTATGAGCAACAATATCGTGGTATGAATAGGTATGGCCCCCCCAAAGACTGGCCATAAAAGTGGCTCTATTAGGAGGTGTGGCCTTGTTAGAGAAAGTGTGTCATGGTGTGGAGGAGGGGGGATTTGAGGTCTTATATGTTGGTTACCCACAGTGTGGCCACAGTCTCCTTCTGCTGCCTGTGGATCAAGATGTAGAACTGTCAGCTCCTTCTCCAGCACCATGTCTGCCTGCATGTCTCCATGCTTCTAGCCATAGTGATAACAGACTAACCCTCTGAAACTGTAAGCCAGCCTCAATTAAATGTTTCTTTTATAAAAGTTGTCCCCCATCATGATGTCTCTTCAAAGCAGTAAAACCCTAAGGAAGACAGACGGTTTCATTTTCCCATGGGCTTTACTACCAGCTCTGTGAATATAGGAGTGAGCTGGTCCCTCAGCTCCCAGTTCCACCTTCTTAACTCTGGCAGCTATGCAGCCTCCACCACAGCTAGTGTGGTGAGGTAGCCACTGCATCTGTTGTATGTTTGTCACCTCTCAGAGATCTATCCTTGTTATTTGATATCCATTTTCTTTAAAACACTGTCAAATATCGAATCAACTTTGTCATTCTGATGGTGCGATGGTTAAATTTAGGTGTTCTCTGACTGCTTGGACATTTGGTCAAACATTACTGTGTGTGTATACAAGAGTAATTCTGGATTAAATTAACATCTAAACCAAGTAAAACAGGCTGCTCCCCAAATGTTTGACTCATCCAAACAAACAAATAAGACAAAGTAGGAGGAAGCTCGATGCTTTCTTATCTGAGACATCGTTTCCCTAGCTTCAAACAGGAGCACCAGTCCTTCTTAGGCCCCAGGTCTAAAGTTTCCAGTAAGAATTTATGCAATTGGCTTTTCTAAGGCTCCAAGATAACTGTGATTCCCCAAGTCTTCATAACTATGTAAGTCAATCCTTTATCATAGTAAACCTCACCTTTTCACAAACACGCACACATATATGCACGTACAAATGCAAGCACAAAAACATCAACAAAATGCCCCACCACTGCCAACATGACAATACTAGTTGTATGTCTGGACACAGTGCCACTGCTTGAAGTTTAAGCCTGGTATATTTCTAAGATAGTATTTTATTAAAAGGCAAGTGATTACAATATTCACAAATACCTTTTCCATGCTCTTCTCCAAGACTTGTCCTTTTGTCATAGCTATGAGGCAAAATACCTCATGAATAAAATACAAGCTATAAAAGGGGGAAAAGTAGTATGAAAAATAGTATCACACAGACTGGAACAAAGGACTTCATAGCTCACAGGATATCTCCATACATCTATATTCATGCTCTAAACAACAAGGCTCAACTCTTAAGCACTTAAGCTGCAGAATGATACCAAAACTGGTTCAGAGGTTACAAGACTTACCCAAGACTAGATAAAAATAAATGCTAGCTTTATCCCAGCACTCGAGAGGGGAAGACAGGAGAATCTTAAGTTCAAAGCCAGCCTGTCTGTCCAAGAAACAATAAACCCTCACTAAATATTGCTTCTTCTAACAAACCATTCTACAGTCAAAAAACACAGGTTAGAAAGCGGGGGTTGTGGGGGAAGGGGGAGCCTGTGATTGAGTCAGTCAGATCTATGTCAGAGTTCCTTTCATAGACTTAATTTGACTCAACTGACCCTGTCATTTGTTCACTGTCACCTTAGAATGTACAGCACATCATTTATAACAACCCCGTGTACACACTCAACTCCTCTCCCCTCTTGCTTCAACATAACCTAAGGACAGTTTGCAAACAGAGGTTAAGACCGCTAAATCCAAGAGAGTCCTTAGTGTTACTGTTAACTGTTCTTACCTCCATCCAGTGTCTCTCAAAACTTCTGTGCACCAAAGTAACCCAGTGGGCTTAAGAAAACAGCTTTAGCCTCAAAGGGTTTGAATCAGCAGACTTAGGCTGGCCCCTAAGCATCTTTAACTCTCGGATGTTGGACTGTGGGTCCAGGGACCTTGCTCAAATAACAGACATCTCTTCAAATCTCCGATTCCTTCTGTCTCCAGCTTCATTCTCAGAGACAATAGTAGGCAAGCAGATTTGTCTAATTGTCCCAATACCCAACCTACCTACTTGTCTGTCCTTACCCCTCAGGTTACTCTGCTTAGTCTGCAAAGCGCTACCTTGCTCAGCCTCAAACACACTTCTGCTCCCACGTCAAGGATTTCAGACTGGCTGCTGAGCATGCTACAGATATCTGCATGCTCTGTTCCTCCACTTCAATCCAGGTAAGCGCCCCTGTAGAAAGGCTGTCCTACTGCACTACAGAAATCAGCAAACCTGGAGGCTGGAGAGATGCCCTCAGTCAAGAACATTTGCTGCTCTTACACAGGACCTGTATACAGTTCCCAGCATAGTGGTTCACAACTGTCAGTAACTCCAGAGTATCTGATGACCTGTTCTAACATTTGTAAGCAACACAAGCATATGTAGTACACATGCAGGCACAACACTGATACACATATAATAAAAATAAATTTAAAAAAATTTTTTTAAGACAATTAGAAGGCCTTTCCCACATGTACTTGATGCTCCCTATCCTACCCTGAGCTACTTACTGTCATCCGATTACTTAGGTTTGTTTGTCTATGCTCAGCTATGTGACAACTTTGAATAGGAAGAAAGAAGCTGTCCAATTCTCTACAAATAGAGATGTTAAGGTAAGAAAATAAACAGTACATGTAGCCATTCATCTAAGACACGTGTTTATAAAATAAAACAATATGCTGTTGTGGGCTCAAATATAGGCACCTCAAGATACAGAGAGAGAAATAAAGGCAGGACAGGACCAGTGTGGACCTAAGAATCTGAGCACTTGCCCAGCAATATCTGGAAGGTCATGGTGTCAGCCTCCAGTACCACATACAATAGCAGCAGCAGGAACAATAGTCATCACAGTAAATACAGTTGTTTAAATGATCAGGAGAAACAAACTTATATAAATTTTTGTTTTTAAAAGGTGTCTAACACTAGGGAGACTGCTCACTGTAAACATGCTTGTGCATAACACAGGCCTGAAACCCAAGTTCGGATCCCCAGAATTCAAGTAAAGGCAGACCCGGTAGCACAAACATCTACAATTCCACAGTAACATTGCAGGGAGAAATTTGAGGGGAGACAAGAGACTTCAGAGGCTCAAAGACAGTCAGCTTAGCTGATGCAGCACAAAGAGAAGCTTCTCAAAAAAAGGTGCAAAGATGAGGACTGGTTCTCAAAGGCTGTCCTCTGAACTCCACACAAGCACCACAGCACATGCATATTGCTTCACACAGACACAAACACACAAACAAGAACACACACAGAAACAGAAAAACAACTGAGCTGGGCGGTGGTGGCGCACGCCTTTAATCCCAGCACTTGGGAGGCAGAGACAGGCGGATTTCTGAGTTCAAGGCCAGCCTGGTCTACAGAGTGAGTTTCAGGACAGCCAGGACTAAACAGAGAAACCCTGTCTCGAAAAACAAAAAAAAAAAAAAAAAAAAAAAAAAAGAAAGAAAAACAACTGAACAACAGAACAGTAGGTACTGAGAGTTTATACTGTGTAAGGTACTGTGGAGAAAGTTTATACAGTTATCCAGGCCTTTCGTACACAGCCAAAAAAATATCCTGACAGATTTGCCCAGTATAAAGATACCGTGGTCTACACTCACGAATATTTGGACCAGACTAACTGGATTCACTGGGGCAGAAGGGAGGGGGAGGAGGAGGAGGAAGAGGAAGAGAAGAAATTGAGAGAAAAATATAGAATAGCATCTGGGAGGAACTGGAGGGAAGTTGGGGGTTGAGTATAATCAAAATATACTACATGCATGTACGAAATTCTCAAAGATTAAATAATATTATAATTAAAAGTATCATCCAGTCTTTTTCTAAACAATTTCAACCTTTCTTACCTTAAGAATAACTGGCCCTATAGAATCTCAAAATTCAGGGTCTTACAGGATCAAACATCAGCTTTCAGGAGCAAACTTCTAAGGAAGAGGTAGACCCACTTAGTTAACTGCGCAGGGCAGCGCGCTGGTGAGCTAACTGCTGTGTTTTCTTATAATCTGCCCTCAGTAGAGCTCCTTTTCACTCAGTAGCCATTTAAAATCCATTGTCGCTAGGCTAGTTTTATTAGGTGCTCAATTTCACTCACTCCCTCCCTCCCTATGCTTAGCAAAAAGACTTCACTCATCAAGCATGTGGTGGACACACTGTAAAAAAATTTAGCCTCCTCTACCTCCACTTCAAGCTTTCTACTTTTTCTCACAAATATTCTTTGCCATTTCTTTTCATAAATGGTAATCAACATACGGTTTCTGGTCCAAGATTCCTATCTCCTTCTGCGCTATCTTTCTTACACAGCAGGTCTTATGGACCATAGTGCTGACACCTTTATCTTTTGCTGACTTAGCCTGCAGGACTTCAGTATCTCCTCCCTGACACATAAGCTCAGTGCTTCCACTTTAAGAATGGGCCTGGATACCGGATTCTCACAATCATTTTATTTTAAATGTCTCAAAGACTAAATATTCACAGGGAGTCAGTTCCTGGCTCATTTGAAACTTTTTCTCTATTTGGAGGAAGAGGAAAAGGAGGAGGAAGAAGAGGAGGAGAAAGAGGCAGTAAAGTTTGTTTTGTTTTGTTTTGTTTTGTTTTTGTAGACCAGGCTGCCTTAAACTCACAGAGATCCACCTGCTTCTGCTGGAGATTAAAAGCGTGCCCCACTATCACCCAGTTAACAATCTTTTTTACAGGGCTGGAGAAGATGGCTGTCTTGTAAAGATATTTGCTGCCAAGCTGGTTGACTCACAAGATGGAAGGAGAGCACTGACTTCTACAGGCTACCCTCTGACCTCGACATCTGCAACAAGTGAAGTATATACACACACACACACACACACATACACACACACACACACACACACACCAAGAAAATAAATCAAAATAAAAAATATTTTTAAAACTTTACAATATATTATCTTTCTGGGCATTTTAATCACAATCAGCTAATTGTTGAAAGGGTTACTTCAGTGTGTTTTTTATTACTATTCAGTAATAAATAAAATAATAATAAGGTAAAAAATAAAGAAAATAGGTTGTTTTCTTTTTGTAATACCTATTAATACTGGCTATGTTTGATCACTTCACAATAGCATAATACAGATAAATAGCCATATAAAAGTGAAAAAAATTTTAAATTGAACCATATAATTTAACTAGTGACCAAAAGAGACAAATAATCTTATATAAAAATCTTATTAGAAAAAGAATTAGACCATCAGCTTTACAGTACAAACCAGCCAATAGAAAACTGATTCCAAAACCAATCTTAGGATGTTTAATAATGTATACTTTTATGGCATGGCATTCGGCTGTTGTTTTACCTTCCAGCTAGACTGAATCGAATTTTAACCACCCTGATGGCATTGTACATGTGCAGCAGCAAACGCAATCCACTGAAGCGAGGCAGTGTGTGGAAAGGGGCTCAATTAAATGACGGAATGTTACTTGTAAATTAAAGCCCTACTGAATAATCATCTTCCATGCAAATTATCTTTCTTGGGGTGTTCAACAATATGCCATCATCATATGTAGCGGCTTTAATACATGCTTATTTGTAATGCTTTACATAATGAATTCTCCCTCTTTATTCCCTTAGAAATGAAAATGAGAATGTAAGCTTTTTAATTTTTCCTTGCTAGACTGTTTTTGTGAATACACCAGTAGGAAGACACTGTGTCTTTATAACATATAATGCAAAGAATTATTTAATCACACGCACACTACTAGTACTTTTATCTGGATTTTTAAAAATAGATTTCTTACGAAAAAATACCATGTTAATCTTTCTTCTCTCTCAAAAAAGTACATTTTCCCAGAAGCCCAGCTCATTCTCCTTATCCTTATCTTACACCTTAAGTTTCTGTTCTTAGACGAAAGCCATATGCTAAAGTACAAGCACACAAACTAGAGCTTGTTAGCACAACAGACCAGAGGAGTCCACATATACACAACTGTACAAGGTAGGGCGTGGTGGCAAAGCACTTGCCTAGCAAGCAGACATCCTGGGCTTGTCCTAGCACTAAAACAAACTGTTATGTCCAGCTGGTTATGATGGTCCATGCCTGAAATCCCAGTACTAGGGAAGTAGAGGATAAGAGGACTGCTGTGAGTTCAAGGCCACCTTGTACTACAGTGCTTTTCAGGTTCGCCTGGGATAGAGTGTGCCTGACACAAAGTTGTTAACCGATTCTCAAAGGGGTTTAAAAACACACAGAAAAACTAAGTAGCAAATAAAGCTAAGAGATAAGATGTCTCTGGGTAACACTTTGACACCAAAGAGAGCAGAACTGATGTCCAAAAGTCCCCCTGGTGCTAATACTTCTTGTAACACAGAACAAAAACTCCCCATTAAAAAAAAAATTAAGCTAAAACATTCATTTATAGCAATTTTCTTATTTCCACACATCCTTCTGAGCATTCTTATGCACATATCACCAACCCAAACCCAGAGGAAAGAAACATCAAAGGTGTTCTTGAGGAATCCAAGTCACAAGCCAGTCCTTGGAAGCAGGAGAGATGGGAAAAATGCTAATTCCATGTCATTCTTTCATGATTCATGAGGGGCTTTGTTGATTCAGGCCTTCCTTCCTTCCACCCCCAAACACTAAACCCTTAGTTTACCTACTAAGTCATAAATATTAATCACACTTTAAAAATAACTTCTCAGAGGCTTTGATAGGTCATAAGGAAAATTCCAAATAACCTCTAGGTTCAATTAAATACCACAACAGTTAATACCAGCAATAATCACTGAGTATGTAAGTACCTGAGACCTGTTAGAACTCACTTCAAAACCACACTTAATAGCTGAGCACCCTTCAGGTCTTAGACACAGTTAACATGCCCACAGAAACCCTGCATTACAAGCTATGGTTCTGCAAAGACAATAAACATGTCTGTAGTAAGCTAGTACAGTAGAAATACATGATCTCTATTTATATTTGTCCTGTTACTCTTTTTAGGATTAAGCTAGTGCATTATGAACTACATATACAGTGTTTCCCAAAAATACTCATGCACTGAAGGCTTGGCAGCCAGACGATGCATCTGGACCCTGAGGGCTCTGGACTCTCAATGATTAACCCATTAATGGAGCTATAACTTGAAGCACTCATTACTGGGTCATGGTGGAGACTTAAGAGATGGGGCCTGGCGAGAGAAGGAAGGCCACTGGCAGCCTGCCTTTGAAGGCAGTTTGTGGTCCCAGAGCTCCCCAATGCTTGGCTTCAAGTCTGCCCTCCTGTGATCACTCTGCTCATCACAGCCTTTGGCTGCAATGGTTTATCTCACCACAGGGGCCAGGAAACCACTTAAAGATATTAGTCCCACTTTTCTTAATAGAAACTAATAGAATTCTACACAATCCCCAAATAGCCACAAACACAAACTAGATTAGAGACAGCCTATGGATATAAAGTTATCTATCCTTAACTACAATGAAGACATATAATGTCAGATTATTTTCTACAAACATTCATAGTACACGGAGTTAAATTTCATTTTCTCCATTCTTCAATTTCACCAAACCATTGTCATATTTTTAAATGTTTTAAACTTGTAAATGATTTATTCCTAGGTTATATTCACAATGTGAGTTCAGTGGTCTTTAGCATCTGGGGTTATGTATGTTAAGAATATGCACGTTTGAAGGGTGGTTACATCTCCAGCCTCCGTTCTCTACTGGCTGCTCCTTACCACTGTCTGTTTAAACCATCTCCTCATCACCCTGACCTACATACAGAGCGAGTCCCTGCCTGCTCCAGCAATGAGCAGCCTCTCTAGGAGCTGCTCTTGCATTCAACCCTGCCCCACATTTCTGAACACTGCCACTTCAGAGAACATCACAATGTCTTTTTAACTCCAATAAAGCAGGCGTCCTCCTCTCACAGCGCAATACTAACTGAGAAGGTGGCCACTCAGTCACAATGTTCATGATTCGATACTACTGCACGAAGAGGGCTGGTTTTAAAATGTCCATACTAAATTACCTGTGTGACCTATGAAAGTCACTAACACAATACTTTAAATAAAAAATGCTTTAAGACATATATACTCAGGGGCCTGAAGAGATGGCTTTAAAGAGATAAATTTGTGAAGATTTAAGATTTTATTCATTTTTTATTTTATGTGTATGAGTGTTTGCCTGTACGTTCATATATGCATCACCCCCGTGCCTGCCCAAAGGAACCAGAAGAGAGAGTTAGATATCCTAGAACTAGCATTAGAGATGTTAGCCACCCTGTGATTACTGGGAAATGAACTTGAGGCCTATAGAAGAGCAGTCAGTGCTCTTAACCACTGAGCACTTAAAGATTTCTTGAATTCAATTTTCTCAGCATCCAGGGGTGTGTGGGGGTGGAGTGGGGCGGGGAAATGATGAGAGTCTTCCAGATATTTAAACTTCATTAATAATTATCTTATGTGCCTGTCACTGTCCCCACATGAATTCATTTAATTCTTAACTACAACTCTATGCAGCATGTACTTAGCATCATCACTGTAAACGTGGGAACAAAAGCAAAGTCAAGCATTTCTAAAGGCCAGAAAGTAGCTAACAGGAGAATAAATTTTAACCGAGAATAAATTTTAAAGCCAATAAAACTGAGTACAAAGTTTGCTCTTAACTGGGCAAAAGTGCCTGTCACTGATACTAGAGCTGCTGTGGTGGTTTATGAAACAGACTTAGATTTCTTTTCTCCACAAAGACTTTATTTTTTCAACAAAGATTAGTTAAATTATTAATCACAAAAGCCACTCAGGATCTAGAAAGCCATAGATTAAATGACAGAAGATGCACACACTATCAAAAGGAGCCAGAAACCTGCTTGCTTCACTTCTCTAGATTGCTTCTTCATCATAAAGCAAGGGTAGAAAATAATTTCTACAGTCCCTTGGTTCAAACACATGAAGATCAACAGTAAGAAAACCTAACTAACTCCTTGGACATCTGAAGACACTGTGTCGTCTGCTCTCAGTAACCACATCACATCCACCTTGGGAAGATTGAAATACTTGATTTCAAAGATTTTCTTCTCTCTTTTTCTTTCTTTATTTCTTTTTTTTTTTTTTTTAAGATTTATTTATCTTATGTATGAGTACACTGTAGCTGTCTTCAGACACACCTGAAGAAGGCATCAGATCTCATTACAGATGGTTGTGAGCCACCATGTGCTTGCTGGGAATTGAACTCAGGACCTTTGGGAAAGCAGTCAGTGCTCTTAACCACTGAGCCATTTCTACAGCCCAATTTCAAAGATTTTTAAAGACATAAATATACAAAATCCTTTGTGTTTTTAAAAATACTTTTTTAAAAGAATGTTGATGAGATGCTTCACTGGATAACTGAGCTTGCCAACGACCCTGACAATTCACTCCCCAGGACCCAGGTGGGAGAGCTGGAGGTAACGGCTCCTGTGTTTAACCCCAGCCTCTGTACTCCTGGAAGAGGGTACAGCAGTAATGGAGGGCTAGCCTGGGGTATGCAGCACAGCAGCAGAAACAACAAAGACTTTGCCTCAAAACACAAAATGAAAGGCAAGAACATACTCTGGAAAGCCAGCCTCTGAGTCAGGTGGTGGCACATAGCTTTGATCCCAGCGCTCAGGAGGCAGAGGCAGGTGGATGTCTGAGTTTGAGGCCAGCTTGGTCTACAAAAGGACAGCTAAGGCTACAGAGAGAAACCCTGTAGCCTTAGCTTAGAGGTGCAAAAGAATCCTCTGACCTATACCCATACTTTTAAAATTACATAATTAAAAATAAAATACAGCAAAATTCTAGAAGTACAGCAAAAGAAAAAAATATGTAACAGGAAACTTCAATTCCCCAGACTCCAAAAGGCAGTACATATGCCCAGAAATAACAGTCCTGACCCACCTCAAGCTGGACTATACAAGGATTTCTGGTGGTTAGATAAAATCCTGCATTCCTTAGGAACTTTTGACAAGGTTCCCTTTGACAAAAGGAGTCACTTACCTTGCTTGCCTTTGGCAGAGGGACATATGGCTGACATACACCTGGGGTTGTAGACCAAGCTCCTATCATCTCTATTCACAGCAGCCATCATACATTCCAAAGCCCCACACTAGCACTCTAGCCCTTCTCACCTCCTCCATAATGGCAAGGTCCCCACACCAACTCTATCTCCACTATCCTCTCCCTCTATTCTCCCTTCAAGGAAAGATAGCCCTGTGACCAGTCTGTTGATTCTCTCTGCTCTGGAATCTTCCAGAAGCCTCTTCCTCTCCCTTATCTACAACCAAAACCTTCCCCTAATGGAGAGGCCATTTCAGTGAATTCTCTATTGTGTCCTTCTACACTAACAGCCTGTAACAGTTTTTGGGTGTATTTTCTTTATGCATATTTAACTATCATGATAAGGCAGATATAGAAGACAAGTGTTGTTCCTTTGTTTCTCTACTTGAAAATTTTACAGCAGGAATTTTTCCTTTGATACAAGCTTCTACATGGTCTGGCCATCTCACACACCCTCCCTGTCCTTTCTAATCATCTCTCCAGTCCCCCCACCCACCCCCACCTGCTTCTGTCACTCCACTGTACCCTGAGTTTCACCAGACACATTTCTATGGACTTGCTCTAGACACCTTGCTTTATTTTAAGTCCTTACAAACAAGGCACTTTTTCAGTGAGTTCATTTTTGCTTTTTAAAACAGGATCTTACTATGTAGTCCTGGCTGCCCTGGAGCTCACTATGTAGACCAGGCTGGCCTCAAATTCACAGAGATCTACTGGCCTCTGCCTCCTAAGTGCTAGGACTATGCGTGCTTGGCTCAGTGAGTTCTTTTTTTGGCTAACTCTTATCTCAAATGTCAGGCTCTAAGCCTGAAATCTCTCCTATCCCTCCTCCCTGCTTTTTTCTCCTACACACCTGTCTCTTAGGGGTTCTTTTATCTTGTTTGCCCTACTCAAATTAATATTTTTATAAAGGCAAATGATTTTGTCTTTACTGATTTCATAGGACCAAGGAAAGAACCCAATACATAGCAATTGCCTAATAAATATTTTCTGTTCTGCAAGGATTCTATCGTAACTACTCAATTCTGCACAGTAACACAGAAACAACCACAGTTTGGGGCATGGTGGCACACTAATCCCAGGATTTGGAAAGTGGAAGCAGGAAGAATGCAAACTCTAGGTCAGTATGAACTACTTAACAAATGGATGTCTGTCCTGGACTAAGTAACAAGACTCAAACAAATGAGGACTATCTTGTTAAGGGTAAGATTTGGAAATTTCATGTTTTCTGTCTTAAAATTAGCAGAACTGAACTTTCATCCACATACACACACCCTTTAACAACTTTATGTAAGGACTTAAAATAACCAGAGAAAACAAGTGATTTGAGGATATCAGCTTCACATGCGTGTATCTTTTTTCTATCCCTTACATTAGGATTACTAAACTAGTATGATTGCATTTATTTATGGCGCTTCCTGTCATGTCCAAAGGAAACTCCATTCCCCCAATTTCTGGGACGAATTCTCCTCCAGCAGAGGAGCCATTTTCTTATCACTGTCAGAAGGGATAAATGGCTATTAGCCTATTAGCACACCAAAGAGCATGCTGGCCTCCAGGCTCACCCAGTCTCTCACTGTGTACCTGTGACTCTTCTCAGCACTTCTTGCCCCACAATCAACCCTAAAAGCTTCTCCAGCTCATGGGCTTTTCTCTCATTCCATTATAAACCTACTCCTTCAGCTATACACTCTCTTCTTTTCCTCTCTTGCTCTACAACCACACCCCGTGGCCTCATCTAGTCTGTTGGCCATGTTCAGTTTACTATTTTCTCTCTACTCTGAACTCTTCCAAATGCCTCTGACTATGCTCTCTCTCTCAAACATACCTTGGAACAGTTGTATCCTCAGTGTATACACCTGGTGCCAAAATTCTCACTGTCAAATTGCTTTCCAAAGGACAATCAAGGAATACAGCAACTAGAACCTCCTTGTGAAGTGTGAACTCTAAAATGTGGAGAACTGGTTGGTAGGATCCACAGAAGGTGAATATGCACACACATATACACTCAACACATACAAAACAAATTAAATTAAAAATTAAATAAGCCACACAATGTCTAAAGACACCAACTCTTGGCTGGTGGTGGTTCACACCTTTAATCCTAACACTGAGGAGGCAGAGGCAAGTAGATCTCAGTAAGCTTGAGGCTAGCTAGGTCTACAGAGAGAGTTCCAGGACAGCCAGGGCTACACAGAGAAACCCTAAAAAAAAAATCTTTATTATATTATTTTCTTGATTGTTCCTTCTTTAGAATTGGATGGATGGATGGACTAGTGGATGGAGCTACAGTGCTAGGAATGACACCATGGGCCTTGTGCATGATAGGGAATACTCTACAGGACTGAGCTAAACCCCCAGATGCAACTGTTTTCTTACAATAGCAAAGTTTAAGTATTTAGTCAAATTGATCTTTTTATTGGTGAACCTTTCTCAAAACTATTATCTAGAACCCATTATGATTGCTTATTACAGTAAGGAAATACGTATTTCTCAGATCAATAGTATACTCTTAAGAAGACAGATGTGGGCTGGGGAAATGGCTCAGTTGGTAAAGTACCTGCCTTGTACTGCACAAGAACCTGAGTTTGAGCCCCAGAAACCATATTTTAATAAACAAACAAATAACTAGCAGAAGGTGGTGGATTTCTGTGAGTTTGGGGGCCAGCCTGATCTACACAGTGAGACTTGGCCTGAGAAGGGGGTGGGGGTAAGAAAAAGAAGAAAAGGAGAGGAAAAATGAACAACAGCAAAATGCTGGCTGGGCACAGGGATAAAATAAACAGGCAGGTGGGCCCTTGTGTGTTGTCTCAGCCATTGTGAGGATGTGCTCCTGTGACCCTATGCATAGGCATAAACAGGCAAGAAGACACCATGACCAAGGCAACTCTTCTGAAAGAAAGCACGTCCCCAGGTAAATGTTTCTCTAGTCCCAAGTCTCAATGTCTTCTATATTCTGCCAAAAAACAGTATGGACAGTGATACCCCATTCCCTTGGTCACTATTCTATTGCTGTGAAGAGACACCATGACCAAGGTAGATAACTCTTATAAAGGAAAGCATTTAGCTGTGGGCTTGCTTCTGGTTTCAGAGGTTTAGTCCATTATCATCACGGTGGGGAGCATGATAGTATGCAAACAGACATGGTGCTGGAAAAGTAGCCAAGAGTTCTACATCCAGATCTGCAGGCAGCAGAAAGAGAAATCAAGACTAGACTTCTGAAACCTCAAAGTCCCACCAGCAGTGACACACTTCCTCCAACAAGGCCACTCCTAACCTATATGAATTTATGGGGCCATTCTTATTCAAACCAGTCCTGGTATGGTTAGCCAGTCAGCCTAGTCTACTTACAGGCCATTGACTGACCCTTTCTCAAAACAAGAAAAAGATGGTTGATAGTGCCTAAGAAATGACACTCAGAGCTATCCTCTGATCTCCAACATTCACATACATCCATGTGCAACCCTCATCAATGTGACACATACAAAGCACATACTTGAATGTTTAACAGCAAAAAAAAAAAAAAAAAAAAAAAAAAAAAAAGACCAAAAAAAGAGAAAACAACAGAGTAATGTATAAAATTATTACTACTTTGTATAGGCAGGATGTCCTTATGCAGCCTGTAAGCTGGCCTCCAGCTAGAAAGCTCCCTGCCTCACTGTCCCTGGTGCTGGCACTACAGGCATATGCCACCACACCTGGCTTTAAAACTAATTTTTAATATGAAAATCAATTCCTTTATGGAAGGTAAAGGTTTTATATCAATGTATACATCATTAAAGAAGTGTATATATAAAACATACTTTGTGGTAAGACTTTTGACTGCCAGAAAGAACACAGCCAGTTGGATAAAATGCAATTTGAGTAGGATACATACAAATCAAAAATTCATGTATCAAATATGTTCACAAGTACAGTATATTCATAGGCGAAATGCTATTTATAAGACTACACATCTTTCCTTATGTTCAAGAGAGAAGACACTTGCAAGACTAAGCTATCAGACAATGCTTATCTTTCAAGGGCTGCTCTGCAGGAAGCACAGAAAGACTTCAGCTATCATTTCATAGGTACATCATCAAAGGCTAGTCAAATAAGACTTGGGTAAATCAGTCAGTTTAATGGCCTTGTCAGTAGGGCTGACTGATGCTTTCTGGAACTGGCTGTAGAAAACAGGAGGACTAAAGATACAAAACTTCAAAGGTAAAACACTGTCCAGAGAAAGAGATAATTTCAAAGGTTTCTGCTTGTTAATCTCCATTTCCAAAGGCAAATGAAGGCATGAAGGCTTCTATTTAAACTCATTGAGAAGATGTATTCACAAAAAAGTTAAGACAGTGAACCTTTCCCACAGTTAATTTTCACTATTCGAGTGAAAATTATCCACTAATGTTGAGCTCCTAGTTTTCTGAAAACTGCCAGATAAAGTGAATTTCTAAACCAAAACTGCCATGAAAACATTAACAAAGCCAGACGGTGGTGGCGCACGCCTTTAATCCCAGCACTTGGGAGGCAGAGGCAGGTGGATTTCTGAGTTCGAGGTCAGCCTGGTCTACAGAGTGAGTTCCAGGACAGCCAGGGCTACACAGAGAAACCCTGTCTCAAAAAACCAAAAAAAAAAAAAAAAAAAAAAAAAAAAAAAGAAGAAGAAGAAGAACAAAACATTAACAAACCTGTCATTGTAAAAAGAATTAAACTGCCTTCAGTACTGGTTTATCATTTAGACACTAGAGATATGAGATATATCATTTAGACATCTATTAAGATAAATAGAAAAACTGGTCATCTAGATAGATCAAAAGGATGTGTGTATGAGGATGAGAGTTCAGTTCTGCTCATTTTAAAAGACAGAAAATGTGACATTTCCAAGTTTTATTCTTAACAAGATCGGCCTCATTTAAGTAACACTGCATCGACAAACAACCAACCGAGTTGCTCAAGCTTCCGGGCATCACAAAGCACCCACACCATTACACTAGTTCTGCTGCTGCCCTGAGCTGAGAGAAACAACTCAAGGGGAGAGGATTTATTTTGGCTCATTTTAGGGGGTCTGTCCATCATGGTGGAGAGTGTTTGGCAGAGCAGAGCAGAGCAGAGCAGAGCAGAGCAGAGCAGAGCAGAGCAGAGCAGAGCAGAGCAGAGCAGAGCAGAGCAGCGCACTTCAAAGCAGCCAGGAAGCAGAGAGAAAGAACAAAGAGGCCAAGAGCAACAACACATCCCCAGTGATTCACTGCCTCCAGCTGGCTTCACCTCAAAAGTCCCCAGAACTTCCAAACAGCACCATCAGCTATGAACCAAACACTAAACACACCGGCCTACGGCAGACACTTCATGTTCCAACTGTAACACTGACTTAAGAGACCTTGGGAAGAAAACTGTTAACATGAGAGTCAACCAACCAAAGAGGACTGGGTGACACAAAGGAGGGACTGATACCAGAAAGAGCCAATCCCAGACAGTATAGAGAAGAAGCTGCATGAAAGGCTCAGTTTACCTCCCTTTGTGTTCTAACATGATATGCAATCACAAAATAATGAGTATCTTCCTACTACTTCACAACTTTTTATAACAGAGCCTACAAGCAGATCACAGAACATTCCTTACATTCAAGGAGCCCTCATTTCTCCTTGTTTTTACCACTTCCCTTAGGTAGTCACACAGACACACGCACATAGACACATAGACAGACGGACAGACAGACAGACACACACATACAGAGCCTCTGGCGTAGGGCTCTGGCTATAGTCTCAGGACACTTTTCAATGTCTAGCATTTATTAAGCTGCTATGGCAGTAAGTTGACCAAAGCAAACTACTAAGTAAGGAGACAACGGTATCAATACTGTGACGTGTGATTTGTTTGGTTATATCAATGTAACACTTTACCATATACTGTAGTGATGGTCACTGTGAAGAATCTGTGTGGGGATATTATAAACAGTGCTATGAACACTCATTCTAGTACTTTTACTTTGGTGACACGTATCTCTGAGTGGACCTGCTGAACCGCAAGTTGTACAAGTGTTAGTTTTTGTAGATACTGCCAACGAGCTTCCCAATTTACATTCTCATACCAATGTATAATTCCCACAACAATACAGAATTTCAGTTGCTGTTTTTTCTCACAACACTTGCTAAATTTTCATCTTTTTTCATTCTAATGTGTGTACAACAGTACTTCACTTTGATTTTTGAGTGGCCATATTTAAAGGTACTTCACAAGAGCAATAAAGAAAAAAAGTCTTGAACCATGAATTTAAGACGATGTCTTATCCTTAGCACAGCAAGCTCATTCTAAAATATAGGCATAGGTATCTTATTTTAATATAAATATGAGAAAAGAGCCAAGCTAGCCCATGAAAGTTACCATGAAGATAATGAACAAGAACCGAATAATGAAGCCAATAAAGGCTTACCACAAAACATGGTATAAAGCAGATGCACCACAGCCCAGTATTTCAATGCCTGTACTTTCAGCCCCTGGGAGATGCAAGGAGGAGTTGTTCAAGCCATCCTTGGTTATACAGGAGAACAGCTTGGGCTACATGAGACCAGAAAGACACAGCACAGAAAGAACATCACAGCTAGGGTAGGGAGTAGACAGACAGACAGACACAAAAAAGCTAAAAACATACACTAGCTAGACGACAAAGGATATACAAAGAAAATTCAGAACAGACTAAGAAAGAAATGAACAAAGACCAGAAACACTGAAGGAAACACTAAAGCTCAGTAGATGGATGTCTGTCCCGGGAAGCTAGTAAAGGGACTAAAGGATGGAGACTAGCCAGGCAGAGTGGCACACACAGCTATCCCAGCATTCAGCAGAGGTGGGACTCTTACTCCACAAAGTTGTCTTCTGACCTCCATATGCACAATGTCACTCACTCAGACAAGCATCACACACACATTCAAGAATAACCTATTTATTTTTAAAGTAAAGTGGAGTGGGAGTAAAGAGATGGCACAGCAGTTAAGAGCATTTGTAGCTCTTCTGGATGAGAGCATCCATCCAGTAAGCATGCCAGGCTGCTCACAACTGTCTGTAAGCGCAGAGCTCCAAGGGAGCCAATTCCCTCCTCACACATGGTATACACACACACACACACACACACACACACACACACACACATAAGTAAATTAATAACTATTTTCAAAGAAAAAGTGAAGTATGGCTAGCAAGGCGACTCAGTGGGTGCGAGCTGAGTTCAATCCCACAGTAAGAAGAGAACCTACCCAGAAAGCTGCCCTCTGCCCTCTACATGTGAAGAAACACTTCACAGTTACAAGTAAGTATGAAGACAATTATTTTTAAAAATGTAATTGGTCAGATATTATAGCATATTCAATCTCTGCCCAGACAGATCTGTGACTTAGAGGCCAATCTGGTCTACATAGCAAGTTCTACAGCAGCTTTGGCTACATACTGACACCTTGCTTTTAAAATTAAAAAGGAAAAAAGAAAAAAAAGAAAGAAAGAAAAGGTATATGTATACAAGATAAGCAGGGACGATCTAGCTTAATGAAAACAATAAAATACAGTTAATACTAAAAGTTACAATAGAGTAACATATTTGGGCTGATATAGCAAAATACATTATGTATCTGGGAAAATTAACAAAAAGCAGTTAATACTCTGGCATATTCCAGTAAAAGTATTACCCTTTCAGAGTGGGGAAAATGCCTTTAGGTATCTAGACAGAGATGACTTGCCTGTAAGAACATCCTAACTAGAGACAGGGTTCCACGGCACACTGCCCACACAGTACTCATAAGGCACTGGGTCCAATCCTCAGTCTTCCTGTGACCATAGTCCATTTCACCACAATACAATCGAGTAAGGTTCTGTAAACTATGATTTGTAACCAACTACAATTCACAGCCTGGCTTACCAATCAAATACCTCTTAACAGAGCACAAACAGCGCTAGTGTGTTTACTTTACATATTCCCCTGGCTGTTTCTGAGATGCTCACTTAATAACTATAATTCAGAATTATGACCTGAAAAACTAAAATGGTTATATCTGACCTTTCATATGTTTGCCCATCATAATAGTAAAGTAACATTTTTTTTTTAAAGATACTTGAGCAAAGAAACTGTGAGTCAAATACAAGAATTTTTATTCAAACTATACTACAGCATCGTGAAAGGCAGCCTGGTTTCTTGTCAAGCACTAGCTAGAAACTGCCAGAGACCCTGCAGGGTCCCCTGCAAGAGACAATGCATTTTGCCTTGCCCTCAGACTCCAGGCTCCTGACACTAGGCCGCAGCCCTCCAAAGATTTGGGTCCTTTGGGGCAACTCCCCCTAGCCCCTCCACAGGTAGACTACAGGCCATAGAGCCTCAAGACAGATCTCCATGTTAATGAGGTACCTAAAGACCAGAGAGGGGCATAGTCAATTAAACGTTCCTTCCCAGACCCTCTTCCTTACAAAAGGTATTTAACCTCAGGCCCGCCCTGAGGAAATGGGGGTACAGTTTTCATCTACTTTCTGCCATGATAATAAACATCTTAAGACCATAGACTGTTTCCCCGTGGGAAACACTGCAACAGGCCTTAGTCTATAGAGCCCCTGTCTAATCTCACATAGAAGACTTCTCTGCGTTCCCTGCCATGGAGAAGTCCACCTACCCAAGAAAATAAGCAGAGCCAGCCGTGATCAACCCAACCAAGCCAAGCGAGACTCTCATTCCCCCCCCCCCCCCAGGGACCTAGCCGGAGCTTCTCTCCCTTCCTCTCCCCTTCGGTTGAGGGCCAATCCAGCCCATACAACCCCCACTTCGTTCTGAGCCCTTCCGTGCCCCCCCCCAGCAGTGCCTGGGGGGGCCCAAGGGCCTGAGAACCAGCGGTTCCGCCTTTTGGCTCTGGGGATTCCCCAAGGCAACGTGGGACCTCAGACTGCACTTCCCCAACCTGAGCAGGGTTCCACGGCTTCACATAGCCAGACACCTGCCTTGCGCTAGCATAGGGAGAAGAACACGGTCAGACTTCCCGTGCCTCTGTCTTCCCCAGTGGCCCTGGCCAGACAGACACGGGACCCACACTTTAACCCAACACTGTTTCTTTAAAGTATAAATGCATAAACAGCTTAACTTATTAAAAAGCAAAAAAAAAAAAAAAAAAAAAAAATTCCCTTTCACATGAGTCAACTATAAGGATTTGGTGAACTTCTAACTACACTGCTGTCTAAGGGCTGTGTTACACATGAAGAATGCAAATAAACTGTGTACATGCAGGCTGAGAATGAGACCCAGGGCCTTGTGCATGGTAAGCATGTGTTGTATCACTAGCTACACCTCCTACCCTGTAGGTATTTAACTGTAGATTTAAGAGCAATTGCAAAAGTTAGATAAAATCTTGGAAACAGTAACTGATGAATCTAGAGACTTGATTACTACAGAAGATAGGACCGAGGAGAATCACCTCCTAAGTTTCTGTTTAAATTCGATGACTAACCGCAGGGTGGTGCATAACTCCCTTGAAAGCAGCACAAGAGTACCCAACAGACCACCAAAGGAAACGTGTCCTCAGAAGTCACAAATCAGCAGCACTCACACTTCCGTTGAATTTGGTCACATAATCCTCTGGTATTCAAAAAAATCTCTAATTTAACCATTAATAACAAATATGAAGTGTGTATTTAATAAAGCCTTTAACTACTTTATTTTTAATACCATAGAGTTGACACATTGTTCCTTATTTGAGCTTGGTACTCAGTGACAAATCAATAGGGTAAAAAGACCCAACCCAAAGCTTAGGTAAGCACAGGGCTCCTGCTGGCCAGCAGCCCTGACCTATGGAACCCATGTACAATACAGGATCAAAAGTGCCAGCATGCCAGAAGGCACGTGAGTGACTCAATGGAACATACTACTTGGATGCTGAAGGTGTACAAATGAGAAATGAACACTGCTGTCACAACACAAAGAAATCCCCCTGGCAGTGAATCCCAGGGAGCAGCTCTGGTAGTTTGCACAAAAACCAAACACTTTATCAGCTTCTCTCTGGGCCAACTGTCCACTCCTCTGTGCAATGCTGACAAAGCACACTCAGACTAGGCCACACACTCAGAGGCATTCAAATGTAAGGCCTACAGTCAAACTCCACACACCAGAGGCTGAACCAACAGCCTTGCTGTGAGAACCCTCTGTGCTTTGTAAAGGTACTGTGCTGTACTAGTTTGTTATAAAAGCAACTAGTAAAACATCTTACATTTATATTTATTTTCTATCCCACACTCCTGTCTTATTTTTTTTTCACCTCTCAAAATCCACTCCTAAAACTAGGGAGATGGTGCAGACATTAGGACCTGAGCTCAGAGCCCTAGCGTTCACATAACAGTCAGTGCAACAGTACACGGCTGTATCCCGAGCCCTATGATGAGGCTGAAATAGCAGTGTCATGGAGCACACTGCCCTGTCAGCCAAATTGAATCAAAAGCTCTCGGTTCAGCAAGAAATCCTATCTCAAAAATTAAGGATGCAGAGTAACTGAGGAAGACAAACAATATCAATTTCTGGCCTCCACAGGTGAACACATACAATTGGACCCACATGTTCATGTCCACCTACATGCACACACACACACACACACACACACACATACATACATATAAACCACACATGTGTGCATGCACACATCACACTCACAGAAGCACATGCACATCCCATTCTTTTAAGGTAAACTCTGGGGCTAGAGAGATGGCTCAATGGTTAGGAGCACTTGCTGCTCTTACAAAGGACTAGTGTTTAATAACTAGTACTAACATGGATTAACCCCAATTTTAGGGAACCCAACTACCTCTCTGGCCTCTACAGGCTTTGTACAAATGTGGTACATCATGCAGGCATACTCACATACATATATAAAAAAAACCTCTAGAAATCACTAAACAGAATGAAGTGACTATGTACGCAGGGCTCCCTGTAAGCACAAGTGCAGGCTGGGCTATGAATACATTGTATCCTCAGATTCATCTTTCAAGTCCTAACCACCAGCACCTCAGAAAAGTAACTTCTCTTTGGAGCTAAGGCCTTCAAAAGAAGTAACTAAGGTAAAATGAAATCATACAGGTAGTCTAATCTATATAATCCTTCCAATGATTGATGTCTTTATAAGATAAAGACATAGACAGGCAGAAGGAAACCAATCCAAGGAAACCTCAGAAGAACCCAACCATGCAGAAACCCAGACCTCAAGCTTCTACCATGAAGGATTATCAGAAAAGAAACTCCTGTTCAAGCCACCCACAGTTTGATGCTGTCAGAAAAGCTATATAGAGGGAGGCCATGTCCTAGCAGAGCAACAATTCACAAACATCATTAACTGTGACTTAGACATAAATCTTTTTGTTTTTAACACTGGCTGTCCCTGAACTCACTTTGTAGAGCAGAAAAAAAGAAAGACTAAAAAAAAGAAAAAACATCCAAAGTGGTTTTAGTAGGTCTGGTTCTCTGTAAGCTTCATGTCTTTCTTTTGCCTACCAGCAGCTGCTCTGTCTTTGCTTTTCACCCTATATCTAGAGCCACAGAAGCCAGAGTTCCAGAGGGGAGTAAGGAAGAGAAGAAAGTTGGTCTCCAACTTGCAGTTCTGGGGCAAAGTTCAGACAGATCAGAAGAAACACCTGGATTATAAATACATCAGTGTATGGTATGATTTTAATGTATTTTTTTAGAAGTTTCTCTAATTTTTTTTTTGAAATATACATGTTACTACCTTCTAGGTATAAAACTATTTCTGATGTTCTACACCCTGTCCCTTTGTTGTCTACATGATTTGGGAGTGTACAAACACGTTTCTGAAATACACTGCTGTTGTCACTTCGGCTACCAGCATCTCTGGTGTGAGATACCAAGAACTGTTTCAAGTGTAAGACTTTGCAAAACAAATGAACACTGCTGGGGAACTTTCCTTTTTCCAGAGAAGCCTGTTAAAACAGTGTTGGCATTGGATACAAAAAAAAATCCCCAAATTTGCATTTTCACTACTTTTGCTTTCTTGACCTTTATTTGAATTTAAGACTAAGCTTTACCAAACAAGAGAATTTACACAGTCACTAGCCAACCACAGTCCTCATTATGGAATCTATGCAGTACATTTGTTTCCTAGGAAACCGACCAGAGCACAGACAGAGTGCAATTTCAGACTAGCCAAAGAATTCTCCAATCATGCTGGTAAATAAAGTCCATAAATCAACTAATCAGAAGCAAACTCAAGAAGTATCACAGAACAGCTAAGCTCTGTGGAAACTTAAGGGGGGGGGGGGTGCGCGCAGAGGGCGCGGGAGGGGGGAAACCTGTGGGGCTTCTTTGGGTACTGTGTAGATCCCTCAAGTAAATATTATGGGCAGGTTTCTTTATAAACACAAACTGTCATAAAATAAACTGTTCCAAATAAATGGCTTCTCTCCAATCTTCAGCTTCTTTATTTGACAGTATTTAGGAGGGAAAGCTTCTTCAGAGCCAGCCTCATACATCTGGTACCAGGACATCAATCCAAGAATGAATTTTGCATGTCAGCAAGCCACGCGGGCTTGTGCTCTTAGTGCAAAAATGACAAAACCTGCAAGGAGCAGTTCCTATCACACCTCTCACCAGGTCAAGGGGGTGCAAGGGGCGGGGACAATACAGGCAAGACATGACACAACCATGACCAAAAGTTGTCACAGGAAAGAACAAATCATAGAAAAAGGACAGGATGAAATGAAAAGTCACAGGTCTCTAAAGAGCAAATCTGTTACCTCCTAGTTTTCTATCTTACTATGATAGTACCAAGCATAAGAAAGTACTGAAAAGCCTGTAGACTTTTAAGTCTCCCAGACTTAACTGAGGACAGCTTAGTGTTGCTTAGGAAAACAAAAAACAACTAAATGGCAACTTCATTTTAAAAGCCAACTGACGCAGATGTTCTGCAAGGAGCATTTACTTGTTGTAAGGTTAAAAAAAAAAAAAAAAAAAAACCATCAGGACAAAAATTAATTTATATGCCCTCATAGACACCAACTGACCAAAAGGGAAATAAGTAAAAAGTATATAAGCCACTCTGGAATGCTTCTGATTACACCATTATTCGTTATACAGAAAATAAATTAACATTGACACACCAGTCAAAAAGAAATGAAAAGGCAAGGTATTATCTCTCAGCCAGCACAGATAAAGGCACCATGTGCTGACCCAAGGCGTTCCCAGCACAACCCAGGCACTGTTAACGTCTCCCCCATTTCACAGAGATGCTTTGTTACAGTCTTATCGCTGCCACTGACGGTCTAATAAATACACAAACAAGCAATTCAGTTTGCTAGCCTGTCTTCTTGAGTACTTCAACCAGTGCCACAGAGCTGTAGCTCTGACGCTGTTCTAGAACTCCCTGTTCCTGATAACACCAGGCCTAATTCAAGACTCCTCTTTAAGCCAACTATAAGAGAGGGCGGAAAGGTTTAGGCCAGGGTGGACCAGAGCTACACACTAAACTCTGTCCCTTTGTGTAGTTTAAATCCATTTACCTAATCTAGACCGGAAGTCACAACAAAACCTGATCAACTACTGTAGATGAAGCTGCTTCTAGACATGCTTCTAAGCATGTATAAATGTATAGTCTGATAACATAAAAATTCAGTATACGATATCGTTAATCTAATGTAACTAGGGCAGAAATCTAGGGTAAATTTTTCTCTCACAAAAAAGTCACTATTTTAAGCATATTAAATTCTTTTATGCGAAAAATAGGGTACTTGAATAAAGTACATTGAATCGCATTTTTTCTTAAATTTGTAACAACTTAATAAAAATTTAAGGAGCTTTCATATCACAGAATTTTCCCTTCAAATTAATTTTTAAAGGAATCGTCCATTTTCTCCAAATGGCTGTTTAGTGCTCCTCAAAACTATTAAAAACAAAAACCACTCCCATGTAACAGTCACTTATTTATGTCAATATGAATTCTCACAGTAGACAAAAATAAAGTTTCTGGAAGTGAGGAACAAACAGATTAACATAGGGCATAACCCCATACCTACATAGAAAACCTGAGTCTGTGAAATGAATCTTATGAATGCTTACTGGACTTCATTTATTATTTCATCATCTATGAATACATAGCAACTGTTCCCGAAGTTAGCCAGCTAATCAAACAAGAAAAATCAGAGCTACTACCTTCTACCTTTCAAAACACTATATCTAACATACAACAACCCATTCCTTGATTTGTATGCATGGAATATATAAATGCATCGTGTAAAATATGGAAACACCGGTGGGAAAATCACTTCTAACATCACGTTCTCTTCATATGCTATGAAAAAAAAAAAAAAAACCCTCCTATCTTAAAACGGAAAACAAAGGTTTTAGTCTGCATGAAAAGACTATCATTATGCTTTACTCTCTAATGCAAGCCCTACGTAAAAGCCGTCACTACATGACACTCCAGTTAACTGTTTAACAGGTAGACGATCAGTGATAATCCTAACGACCACAAGAAAAAAAACTTTACTCCAAAACTTCAAAACAAAAATAAATTGGTTTTGTTTATTTTTTTTTTAAACCAACCATGTTCGATTTTCTCCATTTAGGTCACTACTTGATCTTTAAAATCTTAAATTAAAGACAGCCGTAAGAAAACCACAAACATTTTTGTTTGTTTGTTTGATCTGATGTGTTGCTGGTCAGCTCAACCTCCTCTCTCCAGGTCACTAGGTTTCTTGATCTATTTGATAACAAACACAAATCACTGTGCGCAGCCTCAGACTGGGGGGTAGCCTTTGGGAGAAAGCCCTCCTCCGTTAGAAACAATAAATAAGAGAGCAAAGCGCTGCATGTTCCTTAACACGCCCCACACGCACCTCCCGGTACCAAGCTAGTCCGGCAGAGCCCCGAGGCGCCTCAGACTCTGCAACTAGCTGGGCAGACCCTTCCTCCTCCGTCCCGCCCTCCTGCCCGGCTCGGTGACGCCGGCGCACGGACAGTCCCCGCCAAGACGCTGCGGGCCGCGAACCCGTCGCACCCGTCTCTGCACCCGCAGACCCCTCCGCCCCTGGCGCCCTCCCGCCTCGCTGGCCCGGAACAGACAAAAGGAAGGTTCTGAGGGTCACGGAGCGGCCGCCCACACACAAAGAGGCCCCGCGGCCGCGTGCTCCCCAGCTCGGCGCCCGCTCTCACCCACCTGCAGGTGTCTGTGCGTCTGTCCATAGGAACGCGGGCGGTGGGGCCTGCGGGAGCCCGGCGGCCCGAGCTGGACGGGGAGGGACGGCGGGACGGAGAGCGGCAGCACCACGGCCGGAGGCCCCGGGGTCCGAGTCGGTGAAGCGGAAAGGGCGCCCCGCGGGCTGAGCGGTGGGTGACGGTGGTGGTGTGGTGGGGGCGCGGGCGCCAGCCTGGCTCGGCCACCGGCGCGCGCCGCTCGGTGCGCCCCAGGCTCCGCGCGCCCGGCTTGGAGCGCGGGGGCGGGGCCGCACGGGGCGGGGCCGGAGAGGGGCGGGGCGGGGGCTCGGACCCCGGCTTCAGCCGGCACCGGAAGCGCTCCTCAGGCAGCGGGACCTACAGGAAGTGTGTAGCGACACCCGCGGAAGGCACTCGACCCGCGGCGCTCGCTACTCTCAGGGGTTACGGGCCAAGCTCCCGTCACCGATGCGCGCAGCCCGGAGCCCGCCGAGCTCGGCCCCCGCCGCTCCGACAGATACAGAACCCACGGTCTCTGCCGCTTTCCACGCGTGTCGGCTGTCCCGGTCTCCACGCACTTCAACCTAAACACTTGAAGTAAGCAAAGCTTGATCGCTTTAGAGGTGCATGACACCTCAGCCGGAGTTGAGCCAGGTGGCCTGGGACCACAATGTACTTACTCCCTAGTGTCCTAATGCCACACCGCATCACACCCACACACCTGTAATAAACTGGAATTCTCAGGGGAAAAAAAATAATATTGCACGGTGTTTAAGATTCTATAAGGCTTGATAATTTAACTTCAAGACTGTCAAGAGTTAAAATGTTGTAGACCAGAGCCAAATTATCTTGGGCTTTTTTTTTTTTTAATTCTTTTGGAAGTCAATTATTGCCCACCCATCACACTTAATACCCTCATGACCTTAGGAAAACCTTTAATATGTCTTTAGCAGTGGCTAGAGAGACAACTCAGTGATTAAGAGCACTGGCTGCTCTTCCAGAACACCTAAGTTTGAGTCCCAGCAGTAGCTCACAACAGTCTGGAGTCCTCTCAGTGCTGACACAGTGGCGCACAGACGTACATGCAGGCAAAACGACCATTAATAATAATGATGATAATAATAATAAAAACAACAAAACGACCATTAGTAATAATAATTGTAGTAGTAATAATAAAAAGAAGAACTGTATTGTCAGCTGACTGCTAGCTTCCACCGAGTCAAAAGCTACAAATCTCATTAGTACCTGAAACCTGTAAGTTTGGCCCACTTTGCTGTAATCCACCGACCTGCAGTCCCTGCCATTTGGTAAATGCCTTGATTTTATGACTTTATTTCTTCTGTAACTAATTTAAAAAGCTAATGTAACTACTTCTCCAGTGGAGCATGTCTTTGAGGGCAATCTGAATCCATGTTGCTGGGCCATCACTCGTATTTGGCTCAAGAATAGACTGACTGAGCTCAGAGCTGTACTTTTGCATCCACACATTCATCCCACCTAGGGAGTGGGGCCGTTGTAACAGCTAAAATTCTCAGACTGGTGCTTTGGTACACAAAGGACTGAAAGCTACCTACACAGCATGGCACTACTGAGACAAGGCTGCATGTTGAAAAAACCTTTTCATAGCACCTACCAGATATGTTTGTGCCAAGCACTTAGTAGGTTGTTAGTTCAGTTAGTCCTATTAACATTATTAGTCCATAGAAAATTTGATACAAATTTTAATTGTTTTTATATATGTGGGTGTTCTGTCTGCATGAGTATCTCTGTACCAGCGATGCCCTAGGTGTCCTCCCAGGCCAGAAGAGGGTGTCAAATGCCCTGGAACTGTAGTTACAGATGGTTGTGAGCTCCCTCATGGGTATTGGGAATCAAACACAGGTCCTCTGAAAGAGCAACTAGTGATCCTTACCATTCAGCCATCTCTCCATCCCCACATTGTCAGGTACATACTGAGAAGTGATGTTGCAGCCCATAAGGTGGTTATAGTTTTAGTTTTCAGAAACTGGGGCTTGGAGAAACTAAGAAATCTTGAATACATAGGTTGTTGTTGGAGCTCAGATTCATCCAAAGCAGTCTGGCTTCAGACTCCCTTCTCCTCACAGTGCTGAGCCCTTTCCAAAACATTTATAATGGGAAGAAGTCATATTTAGAATAACCTGATTAGCTTTAGGTACTATCTACATCTTGGTCTTACCCCTCCTGTGATAGGAAATCTGTCATTCCTACCTCAGAGGTAGGTGAGAGATGAGAATGTGACAGATTGTAAACAAAGGATCCAGGGTCATCCAGGACATATTAGGTAACTTTAATTGCCACCTCAGTCAGTTCTTTCTTGCATGGCAGCTTCCACCAGCCCCTCACAATCTTGAGGTGTTTAAGGCTGATATTCCTTTTTCTTTAATTAATTAATTTATTTTATGTATGTGAATATACTCTTACTGTCATCAGACACACCAGAAGAGGACATCAGATCCCTTTACAGATAGTCATGAGCCAACATGTGGTTGCTGGGGATTAAACTCTCAATCTTTGGACAAGCAGCCAGTGCCCTTAACAGCTGAGCCATCTCTCCAACCTGATATTTATTTTTTAAGTATTTTATTTTACATATATTTTGCCTGTATATGTCTGTGTACCATATGCAGGATGGCCCACTGCCGTCAGAAAAGGCACTGGAGCAGGAGTTACAGACCTTTGTAAGCTGCCATGTAAGTGCTGGGAATCAAACCTGAGTCCTCCCCAAAGCTAAACCACCTCCCCAGCCCCGCAGGTTGATGACAATTTTAAACTTGTACATTATCAACACTCTGGTCTGAGCTAAATAAAAACATTTATGTAAATGCTTTGACTCAGTGAAATCTACATGAAGTAAAGCAAAATGCCTTACATAGTTAATTTCTACATCTTCCTAAAATGTGCTCCTGTGGAGAAATTGGAATCCTTATATGTTGCTGATATAAGAAGGGGCAGCCACTATCCAAAACAACATAGCTAATCTTCAAAAAACAAAAAGTTAAAATATATGAACTAGTGATCTCACCTCTGGGTATGTGTCCAAAAGACAAAGTCTTAAAGAGGTGTCAGTATCACAGTATCCTAAGATGTGGAAGCAGCCCAGATTCCCCTGAGAGGTAATGAATAATGAAAATGCAAATATTACTCATCTGTTAAAAATCATTTGTGAGTTCCAGGACAGGCAAGGCCACACACACATACACACAAAACCTGTCTCAAAAAAAAAAAAAAAAAAAAATCAAAACAAAACAAAAATGTGCCAAGGACCAGCCTTGGCTAGGTCCAAGTTCCTGAGAGAATAGTGTCTCGAAGTACTGAAAACAAACGACTCAAATTCAAATCATGGGTCCAAAATGGCATTCCAGAATGCTTTCTCGCTCTATGTATGTTCTGCTCTTTTCAGCTTTTTGTTGCTATTCAAAAGAAAGAAAGAAAGAAAGAAAGAAAGAAAGAAAGAAAGAAAGAAAGAAAGAAAAAACTCTCTGGTTGAGACAGCTAGCTTTCTGCTTTCTCTTTGCTAGTAAATAATTCTAAAAGCTCTCTGGATAGCTCAATAGATCTTTTGACCAAAGTAAGAAAAACTACTATTAAAAAAAAAAAAAAAGTCTTGGATCTTCTGACCAAATCAAAAATCCTGTTACAAAACTTCTAAAAGTAATTCTTGGGTTTTCTGATCAAAATCAGAAAAGCCAGAAAAAATTCTAAAAGAGCTGTGTTCGCTCTTCAGACAGCCTTCTCTGGATAGCTGCTAGAAAACATTCTAAACGCTTGGCGGAGTAATTTAGAATTTCTGACAAAATTCTGTTAGGAAAAAAAAACTCTAAAAGACCCATGAAAATTCTAAAAGAGCTGTATTCAATCTCCATGGATTTTCCAAGTAAAATCAGAAATCCTGTTAGAAAAAAAAAAAACAACTTTTTTTTAAGACTTATTTATTTACGTATTCACCATTGCTCTCTTCAGACACACCAGAAGAGGGCATTAGACCCCCATTGCAGATGGTTGTGAGCCACCATGTGGTTGCTGGGAATTTAACTCAGGACCTCTGGAAGAGCAGTCAGTGTGCTCATAATCACTGAGCCATCTCTCCAGTCCAGAAAATAATTCTTGAAGAGCTGTGTTTGCTCTCCAGAGATCTCCAGATAGTTCAGCTCTCACTCTAGAAAACATTCTAGCCGGGCAGTGGTGGCGCACGCCTTTAATCCCAGCACTTGGGAGGCAGAGGCAGGTGGATTTCTGAGTTCGAGGCCAGCCTGGTCTACAGAGTGAGCTCCAGGACAGCCAGAGCTACACAGAGAAACCCTGTCTCAAAAACCAAAAAAGAAAAAAAAAAAAAAAAAGAAAACATTCTAGATAAGAACTGTTATTGCTTTGTTAGCTTACCTCCGGCAGACCAAAATCCCATTTTTTACTTACATATCAATTCCTTTATTTATTTTATTTATTATTTATTTATTTATTCCGAGTTCCCTCTTGACCACCCCATGAATCAGCATTTCATGACCTTAGCCCCTTGACTCTTAGGAAAAGGACAAGTACATTTTGTTTCTTTTTTTAACATTGCAAAAGAATTCAGAGATATGCCTGTCTTTGTAAATTTAGTTGGGTGGGGTCTTATCCTGAGATTAGCATAACGACCACACCTGGACCTAAATTAGCTCCCTGCATTTGTAATCATCATCATCAACAACAAAAAAATTTAGCTGGGAGACATCTCACCTTTCACCACTCCCTAAATCTCTCTCTTTATCTCCTCAGTATCTTTGTTCCTTTAGATCTGTGAAGCTCCTATACAGTTGATACTGCATTCTTATATTTTTGCAGAGTTGAGAAATTATATATTTTCGAACTCATGTTTTTAGAGTTCCTTTCCACAGCCTTTTTTTGGGGGTTTTTTGTTTGTTTGGTTGGTTGGTTTTTTTTTGTTTTTTTTTTTGTTGTTGTTGTTGTTGTTTTTGGTTTTTCGAGACAGGGTTTCTCTGTATAGCCCTGGCTGTCCTGGAACTCACTCTGTAGACCAGGCTGACCTCGAACTCAGAAATCCGCCTGCCTCTTCCTCCCAAGTGCTGGGATTAAAGGTGTGCGCCACCACTGCCCAGCTGCTGGTCTCTTCTTAATCACTGCTTTCTTAGCTCCAGTTAACCAGCATCAATTGTCACAGTAGTCCCTTCTATTCTAGATCAAAAGCCAGAGCCACATGCCTGAAGCTGCCAGGTTCTGCTGCTTGCTGGGGCTGGAACATGGCCCCCTTTATTCTATTACCAGCTTTCTGTTTTCCAATTCTTTCACTGCCTAAATTTGGCTGTCAGGGAACTTGCTCTGTAGATTATCGTTGAACTCAGAGAGCTGCATGGCTCTGTCTCCTGCATGCTGGGATTAAAAGTGTGCACCACCATGCCTGTATTTAAGCTTTTCTTCACCTAGAATTTGTTCTGTCCCAGGCTGGTCTTGAACTCCAAGATCTGCTAACTTCTAGGTGTATAACCAAGAAGGTTAGAGGTGCTGACAGGTGGCTAACACATCTGGAGAGAGCAGGACACTTAACTAGTGGGCAAGAAAGAAGCAGAAAGAAAGAAATGAAATTGGGGCTGAAGAATGGCTCAGTGGTGAAGGGCTCTTACTGCTCATGCAAAAGACCTACAATTGGTTCCAGCACCCACATGCTGACTCACAACC
The DNA here is from genome assembly GCF_011762505.2 of Arvicanthis niloticus. Classification (NCBI taxonomy): domain Eukaryota; kingdom Metazoa; phylum Chordata; class Mammalia; order Rodentia; family Muridae; genus Arvicanthis; species Arvicanthis niloticus. Next base: position 85,495,713 of record NC_047662.1, read on the forward strand.
ACCTGTAACTTGTTCCAGGAACCTGATGCTCTCTTCTAACCTCCACGGGCACCAAGCACACTCACGGTACACATATATACAGCACTCATAAACATGAAATTAAATAATTTTTAAAAAGAAATGATATCTTTGGTACTGTGTTTGTTCATTAGGTCCAAGGACAGGTTACAGATTGGGTGGTTTTTGAAAACATTAGCAAAGAGATTTTTTTTTTTCCAAGACTCTATGATGGTGTCTTATTAGGTTTGTTGTTTTTGTTTTAATTTTGGTTAGTAGTTGTCAAGTATGTTTGGTTTGAGTCATAGGTATGAAAAACAAGTGGACTATATCATAAACCACTATAGAGAGCAGAATTTTAGCAGAACCATTATACCTGGCATGAATTCCTGGGAAGGTTTGAGTCAGCCAAAGACGATAGGGCACAACAGGGTTTCAAGTAACTTATGGTAAACGCCCAAATGCATGTCAATGTAACAAATATATCAAACAAAATTTGACATCTATATGGCATGAATAAACCTGGAGAATATTACAGCAAGCGAAGGAAGCCTATTAGGAAGGAGGTGAAGTGTGACTCTCCACAGACATCCGGAACAGGTGAGTCAGTAGCAAGGGGAAGTTGCATAGGACTGACGTCTTTGGTTGATAGGGGACATACATTGAAGTATATGTTTGGGGAAGGGTGATAAAACATTCTGATTGGGGCCTACAATATGGCTCAGTAGGTAAAGGCACTTGCCTCTAAGCTTGATGACCTGAGTACAATTCTGAGGACCCACACAGTGGAAGGTGAGAACTGAGTCCCCAAAAGTCATTCACTGACTCCACACAGGATACAAAAGAAAGAAGGGATAGAGGGAGAGGGAAAGGTAATTTTTTTTTAAAGGTTCTAATTTATTGTGATGATGGTTGCTTAACTCTAGGGGGAAAACATTGTATTATGTATTTAGTGAATAAATTACATAGTGATTTATGTATTAAATAAAATTGGTTTTGTTTTGTATTGTTCTATTTTTGAGGCAGGTCTTACTTTATTCCTCAGATTGGTGTATCTGTTCTTAGTATTCACCATTATATTGGTGGATCAGTGCAATATGATGAGAAAAAATAAATAAAAGGCACATAGAATGGAAAAAAGAGATAAATTCACCTTTATTTGAAGATAACATGATTTAAAGAATCTGTTTTTTCAGAAGCTGCTAAAGGTAATAAGTAGGTATAACTACTTCAGGGCATAAGGCATACTCACATTAATTATATTTTTGTATGTTAGCACTTGAAAACTCAATAAAGCCAGGCATTGTATCTCATATCTATAATAATAGCACTAAGAAAGCTGAGGCAGGAGGACTGACCTGAGTTTAAGGCCAGTTGGGTTAACTCATTTGGAAAAAAAAAAAAAGGAAAAGCTAAAAATTTTAAGATATCAAGAATAGTATCAATAATATAAAATGCTTGTAAGTTAAACAAAATTCTGCTTGCAGGTATTATGCACTGAAGTCTATAAAAGTCTATAAAACACTGCCAGGCAAAACAAAAGTCCTTAAAAAAAAAAAAAACAGGCCAGTAGTGGTAGGGCAAATCTTCAATCCAAGCACTCAGGAGGCAGAGGCAGGCAGACCTCTGTGAGTTCAAGGCCAGCCTGGTCTACAGGGTGAGTGAGTTCCAAGCCAGTCAGGGCTACAGAAAGAAATGATACTGCAGTCCCTCACCCAACTCTCACCCAAATGTATTTGTGGAGATAAAGTAGCTTTATTTTTACATAAGAAGTTTTGTAAACAGCTAATTTTATTGCTTGATACCAATTGGTTGTTCATGATACATACTTTTTGCAAGAAGGTAATGAATGAAATAAAGGCATAGAGGGGGAAATTGGGGAAAAACCACAATATATTAGGATGTCACTTAATTAAACTTGTACTTGATTGGTTAGTTGTTTTAGTTACAATTTCAAGTCTTATAGATACAGAAATTCTACTTTTTTTTCCAGAACAAATGTATATGTCCTTATAAGACAGTGGGGGAGGCAACAGATTTCTAACTGCTAAGCTTTTTACTTCTGAGGAGAAGAGTCAACATTGGTACTTCCTGTCCTTCACAGTCTGGAATTCATGTGGGTCATTAGCTTCTCCAATTTGATTGCTAGGGCCAAGTTTCCTTTAATCTTCAACTTTCCTGACATAAATGCCATGGTTGGCTTTAATTTACCTAAAACGAGAAATGGGACAGAGAAAGCAGCATTAGTCTCCTAAGGAATATGCTACTTGAAGAACACACACTCTAGGAAGAAGTCCCAGAGTTACATAAATCCCAGAGCACAAAGATGTTACACAGTTCTTCATATTACTATCTAGGGAATCTTACTTCCTGACTTGGATGTCAACAGTACCCTACAATACAAAAGATAACATAAGAAACAGTCAGCAGAAAGTAATGGCAAGAAGCTAAAGATGCTACATTTATGCATATGCCGGTTACAGTAGTAAAGAAACATAGCCCCCAATGAATTCTGGTAGGCAAATACTATGTTATTTAATTTTCCAATCTGTTATAGCTCATTAAACTCTTTAACTACTTCAAGTTTAAATTAAAAAATCAAATGGTATAAAAATGTACAAAATATTTACAAATGATTATTAAGCTGGGCATGGCGGCATACATCTTGTAACCACAGCGCTTGGGAGCTGAGTCAGGAGAATCATAAGTTCAAAGCCAGCCTGAGCTTAACAGTGACATTGTGTCAAGACAAACAATGAAGACCATTAACTATACAGTGGTTAGGAGCTGGGGAGATGGCTCAGTGTGCACTTACTCCGCAGGTGTTAGTATCTCACTGCAAATCCTCAGAGCCCAGGGAAAGCTGGGCACTATAGTGCACACCTGCAATTCTACTGGTCCTACTTTGAGATGGGAGGCAGAGACAGGAGAAGCCATGGAAGCTTGTGGAAAGCTAGCATGGCATATACAGTAATGAATAACAAAGACACCCTGTCTAAAGCTGGAAGGTGAGGGCTGACACCCAAGGATGTCTCTGACATCTCTGCACAGTGGTACCTGAACATGTGTACTCATAAACATGGAAACAAATATACTAAACATTTTTATTTTTTAGCATAATATATGTAGGGATGGAGATATGGCTCAGTGATTAAGAGGCCGTTAAGAAGATCTGAGTTTGTTTCCTAGTATTTATGTCCAGTGGCTTACAAATGCCCATCACTCCAGTTCCAGGGGATCTGATGCTTCTGGTATCTGAGGATGCTTATACACACATGGCATACCCACATACAGACACACACACATACACACTATTTAAGAAATTATTTTTTAAGTATAGTCTATGAACACAAAAGTTCATGTTATCATTTTTCAACCAGAGAAATGTAGGCATTACAAATAGAATTATAGCTATGTAATCCCAACACTTGGGAGGCAGAAGCAGGTGGATCTCTGAGTTTAAGGCCAGCCTGGTCTACAGAACAAGTTCTAGGACAACAGGGCTACACAGAGAAACCCTGTCTTGAAAAAACAAAACAAAACAAAACAAAATAGTCTATAGAGAAAAATACCTTTCTTTTTTCTTTTTACTATTAATTCACTGTCAGTTTAATCTGAAGCACAATGTTAATAGGAAAACTGAGGCTCAAAGAGGATTTTAATTTGGCCAAAGTTACACAGCTCATATGACAGTGCTTCATGTATGCCCAACTACCATTTGTGACTTCTAACATTCTGCCAGTTTAGACATTGCTCATATCTCCTATAGGAACAACATCTGTTTGTTACATTGGTGACTTATCCCATCTCTCAGCTCTGTGACATATGCAAGTTCAAAACACAGTTAAAAAAACTAAAATAATCAATGCTTTTGGAGATTAATAATAATAATAAAGAAATAACAATATTGAGGCTAAAGACATGACTTAACCTAGTGACCCGAGTTCAATATTCAGGACCCATATAAAGGTTCAAGGAATGAACAGAATCTACAAAGTTGTTCACTACCTCCACAGAAGTGCCATGGCATACACACCCATGCACTTCATACACACACACACACACACACACACACCCCTCACCTTCTCTTCTCTCACACATATACTGTAAAATATTAACTCAAAATGGTTCTAGACTTAAATGTATGAAGTAAAATTTTAAAGTCTTAATACAGAGATATTATGGGTTAAATGGAAACATCCCCTGTAGGCTCCTATATTTGAATACCTGGTTCCCAATTTGTGGTGTTGGTTAGGTATGAGGGTACAGAATTCGTCAGATGGGAAGCTTGCTGGAGGAAGAATTTATAGCTCTGTCTAATCCCACTCGCTGCCTCCCTTCTCCCCCTGCCCCCCCCCCCCGCCATGTGCAGCTGTGATGTGAGCTCTCAGCTTCTGTGCACCTGCTGCCTTGCCTTAGCCATGGACACTTCCTCTGGAACCATAATGCAAATAAACTCTTCGTTGTGTAAGTTGCCTTGGCCATGGCATTTTATCACATTTACCAGCAGGAAAGTAACTAATACAAATGGTAAAGCTTTGTAACCTTAAGTTTGATAGGGAGTCTTGGATACAACACTAAAAGAACAAGCAACAACAAAAATGTAAATGTATACTCCTATCAAAATTTTTTAAATGTTACTTCAAAATACACAAATACACCATCAAGAACATGAATGATGGGCTGAAGAGATGGATCAATGGTTAAGAGCACTGGCTGCTCTTCCAGAGGACCTGAGTCCAATTCCCAGCACCCACAAGGCAGATCACAACCATCTGTAATGGGATCTGATGCCCTTTATGGCATGCAGGAGTTCATGCATTTATACACAGAAAATAAACAAATCTTTAAAAAGAAAGTGAATAAAAAACCAGAAGTATTTGCATACAATATACCTTGATATATAAAAATAATTCTTAAAATTCATGGACAAAACACAAATCAATTTAAAGGGGGGAGTTAAAGAGCTATCCCAGTGGCTAAGAGCACTTGCTGCTCTTCTAGAAAACTTGAGTTTGTTCCCCAGCAACCACATGGGAGCTCACAACAGTCTATAACTCCACTACACTTCAAGGGGATCTGATACCTTCCTTTGGTTCCATGGGCACCAGGCATTTAAGTGGTGCTCAGACATACATGCAAACAAAATACCCATATACATAATACTAAAACTTGTAAAAAGAAGGACTGAATAAACATTTCTCTAAGACATTACACAGATAACCAATAAGCACATTTTTTTTTAAAAGGTTCGATACCATTAGCAATTGGGGAAATAGAAACCAAAACTTTAAGATTCTTGTAGGATGGTAATCATTTTTTAAAAACAACAGAACTAAACCCTAGTGCTGTCAGGGGCAAGAATTAAGCAACAAAGTCTTACATTCCCTGGGGAAATGGGAATGACGATACCACCACAGAATAGCCCAAAACAGAACAACAGTCTCCAGCTCCACAGCCTGCCAGTCGATGAATGCTAAACAGTGTGTGCTGTGAGGGCATGACGGCATGTGTCTGTAATCCAGCACTTTGGAGGTGAAAACAAGAATCTCAGGAGTTAAAGGCCAACCTCAGCTATACATCAAATTTGAGGGCAGCCTGGGCTACCTGTCTGAAAAAGAAAATAATATGGTATAGCCATATGACTAAATATGCAACAAGGAGAATAAAACTACTGATACATAAATGAATCTTAAAGCCTTAAGCTGAAAAAAGCCAGATGCATAATACTATACACTTTTATTCCATTTATAAAAAATGAATGGAGTTGGGCAGTGGTGGCGCATGCCTTTAATCTCAGCACTTGGGAGGCAGAGGCAGGTGGATTTCTGACAGAGTGAGTTCCAGGACAGCCAGGGCTATACAGAGAAACCCTGTCTTGGAAAACAAAAAACAAAAACAACAAAACAAACAAAACAAACAAAAGAATGGAAAAACAGGAAGCAATAATATTTTGCTATGGACTGGATGGAAATAGGAACTGACTATAGAAGGAGAATTTTCCAAAATAATAAATACTGCCAACAGTCAAGCTTGTTGGTAGATGACTAACTCTAAAAATATATTAAGAATCATGTTCATTTATTTTAATAAATTTTAGAGTATAAAATTTTACCAAAATGAGGGGGCTGGAAAGATGGCTCAGTGGTTCAAAGCACTGGCTGCTCTTCCAGAGGACCTGGGTTCAATTCCCAGCACCCACATGGCAGTTCACAACTGTGTACAACTCCAATTCCAGGGGATCTGACACCCTCACACAGACATACATGCAGTCAAAACACCAATGTGAACAAGGTAAAAATATTTTTTCAAAAAATTTACCCAAACAATATTGATAGAGGAAAAACAAACTTTCAAAGAAAGTTACTAATCACAATGTACTCAATATATGTACCCTTCCTCAGATAAAGTAGTCTTTTTGTTTTGTTTTGTTTGTTGTTGGTTTTTTTTTTTTTTTTCTCCAAGACAGGGTTTCTCTGTGTAGCCCTGGCTGTCCTGGAACTCACTCTGTAGACCAGGCTGGCCTAGAACTCAGAAATCCTCCTGCCTCTGCCTCCCAGGTGCTGGGATTAAAGGTGTGCACCACCACCGCCCGTCAATAAGCTAGTCTTAAACAATTTATTTGCTTTCCTTTTTTCTTAATGATAGAGACCTCACCTTGTTGTCCAGACTGGCCACAAACTTCTAGGTCAAGCAATCAGCCTGCCTCAGTTCCCTAACAAACTGGGATTACAAGTATGTGCCATCGAACCCATCAACAGTTTATTACTTCCTGTTTTGCTACACAGTGACCTCTACTGGCCACAGAGAGAAATTTGTTATTTTAGGTTTTTGTATTTACAGTGTATGTGCTTCTAGATAAATAGACATAGAAATGGCTGTGATCTCTAAAAGAGACATCTTAGGCTCCAAGGTCTAAGCTGTATCCATATAAGGAAGACATTCATAAGTACAATGCAAGGACAAAGGCAGGATGTTCCCAGTCTAAATGAGCCTCCCATAACTCATGAGTTGGGGGACTCTAGCAAATGCAAGAGCACACTCATAAAAGAAACAGAAAGCCCATGGGCTCAAGCTTATGTATAAGGAAAGGTTCAAGCAGCCACTGAGCCATGAGTGGGGCTGCCAGCTCTGAAGGTGTGCAGGAGGGTTAGTTCAAGTCATCTTCAGCTATACAGTTTTCCAGGCCAGCCTGGACTACGTGAGGTCCTGTCCATTGATTAGAAGGTCAGTCAAAAGTGGCCTTCAAGATGGCTTAGCAGGTAAAGGTCTTTGCTGTTCAAGCCCAACAACCTAAGTTAAACACCGAGAACTTACTCTACAAAATTATCCTGACCTCCACCAGTTTGCTGTGGCATGCACATGCTCCCCCACACCCTAGCCACCCAGCACCTTCGCACACATAAATAATAAAGTTTAGAGATAATTATGGAGACATATGGATTCATATCCTAGCTCCAACATCTACTCAGTCAATATCTCATCTTGGGATTATTACTTAATTTATCAGAGTCTCAGTCACCACCTCTATAAAATGATGAAAATGATTTTTTTTAAGATTTACTTATTTTTATTTTATAGGTATGGGGTTTTGCCTGCATATATGTCTGTGAAACATGTACATATAGTGCCTGCAAAGCCAGAAAAGGGGGTGTCAAATCTCCTGGGACTGGAGTCAGAGAAACTTGTCAGCCACAGATTTGTGCTCTGACAGAGCAGCCAGTCCTTTGAACCACTGAGCCATATTTACAGCACCTAAATGCATTCTTAAACCACAGCAATTACACAATAGTTATTAAGTATATTTAATTTATTCAGATTAGACACTGTCAATGCCTTTTGTTTCATTTTGTTTATTGAGACAGGATCTTATTAAATAGTTCTGAATGACTTCAAACTCACTACACAGAGCCTTGTATTCTCAATCTCCCTGCCTTAGCCTCCCAAGTGCTTAGATTATAAGCATGTACCACCTTGACCAACATAATGTGTTTGTAATCGAAACTGTCCTTAATTAAAAAAAAATCTATGATTCATTTTTACCAAACATTAGGCTGAGTATGGTGGTACACACCATTAATCCCAGTACTTAGGAGGCATTGATTATCTTTAATTCAGTGCCGATCCCTGATCTCCATCACAAGATCCATGACAGCCAGGAATACATAGAGACCCTGTCTCAACAAACAAACAAACATTTACTGATCACTAAATGTATCAAAATGCTGCTTAATCTCAAATAAGAATATAGGGGTTTAGTTTGGTTTGGTTTTTCAAGTCAGGGTTTGTCTGTGTAGCCCTTGTTGTCCTGGAACTCACTTAATAGACCCAGCAGCCTCAAACTCTTGAGATCGACCTGCCTCAGCCTCCAGAGTGCTGGGGTTAAAGGTGTGCACCACCACTGCCCAGCTTAAAAAATAGTTTTTGAGGGCTGGAGAGATGGCTCAGCGGTTAAGAGCACTGATTGCTCTTCCAGAGGTCCTGAGTTCAGTTCCCAGCAACCACATGGTGACTCACAACCATCTGTAATGGGATCCAATATCCTCTTCTGTTGTCTAAAGACAATGATAGTGTACTCATATACATAAAATAAATAAATCTTAAAAAAATAGATTTTGATATTCTAAACTGCTATAAATGACTGGAGGCAAAAATTAATTAAAATGATATAATGTACAATTTGAAAAGATCAAATATAATAATGATATAATTTTGCTTTTATAAACATATATATACATATATATGTTTATGGACATAAATATATGCGTATAAGATGCTAATCCAAATGAATTGATGGTTGTCCTTTCAATGGTGTAGTAAAAAAATGTTTTTTTTAAGTTGCTTTCTCTAGTTTTGTTCGGTAAACACTTAATACTACCGTAAAAGTTAAAGTGGGTAGGGAGATGGTTTGGTGAGTAAGAATGCTGCACACACTTGAAGACCTGAGTTCAAATCCTCAACACTTCAGTAAAGAGCTGAGTGTGTCTACACACATGCCTGTAACTCCATCATAGTGGGGATCTGAGAAAGGAGGATTGCCAGGGTTTGCTATCTGCCAGCCTAGCTCCAGGATTCAGGAGAGCCCATGTCAGAAGGGAATATGGAAAAGCATAGTAGACCAGGATACCAGACGTCCTCATTTGGCTTCTACATGTGTGTATATGCTTGTGCATTTGCACCTGAACATGCATAGAGAGCACATACAGATAGCACACACACCTAGACAGCACACACACCTAGAGAGCACACACGTCTAGAGAGCACACACACACACACACACACACACACACAAGTTCCACTTTAGTCACTGAGACATCATACACAAACTACCTCATGTACAGTGTAGACCACTAGCATCCCTTATTAGAACTGGAAAAGGGGGCTTAGAGGGCACAGAATATACTTAGATACCATTTAACAAGATTTAAGAAAAGTAAACATATGAGTGGTACTTTGTATTTCATTACATGTAATATTTTTAGGTTAGAATATTATAATGCCTTAGTTCAGAGTATTGTTGCTAATTTTTAGAATTTGTGTTAACTTACCTGTTTGAATAGTATTCTAATAGAAGAAAATAGAACAATCACCCTTAAAATTATTTTGGCACTTTTAGAGCTAACTGGGCAGAATGTAAAATCATGCGAGATTCCCTGAGATAGAGATCCCACAAAAGCAGGGTACCAGGGCACAAGAGACTCCTGTCTCCTGTCTGCTTTATGGCATCTGGTGAGGCAGGAGTGAGGTACTGCTGACGGCTAGCCTCCAGTGGTTACACTTTGAAAATACAGTACTTTAGTTCGGGTAGAATAAAGACTACTTAGCAATCCTTGTGGATTATTCTCTGTTTCCAATGTTACATCATTAGCTTCTTGGTGACAAGAGAGCTCTACCTCAGTCTCCCATTTGTCAGATGAGGTAGAGGTGGGACAGAGGCAGCCTAAGAGCGGCCTCCCAAGACCATGTGCTTTTCAGCACAGAGTGCTCCCACTGCTGGGAATGTTTCTGAACCTTGATTATCTAGAAAAGAAACAAGTAGAATATCCAAAATTTTCCAACTGAAACAAGTGAACTAAGAGAGTTGAAAACTCACCTGAAAACATTTTGACAAAATCCTCAGTGGCCATGCTCATCACCACGTCTGCCCGGTCAGAGGGCTCTCCGTGCCCAACCTTCCCGCCTCGACTCTTCAGATCAAGGAACCAGGTACCACCATCTTCACCTGCAGCCAGATATGTGAAAATTCCCAACTGTATTGACTGTATTACTACAGTTGTAATAATCTCCTAACATGCTGTCCTGGCTAAAATCCTCAGGCTCCCATCAGACTCAGTACTTACTATGGTCTAAGCACTGTGCTAGGTTCTGAAGATCGTTCAGTAACAAAAAGAAAAGCCAGGTTCTTCTCCACAGAGGAAACAGAGGTGGGTGTGCTGATAGGGCCAGCAAAGCTGGAGTCGTGAGATTCACACAGAACTTACAGCAGTGCTTAGGAAGGGCTGGGGCAAAGGAAACGGCTCAGGTTTATCAGATGCAACACTTGAGTTCTTCAGTTTGTAGACAGACAGTGGAGAAGAAAACAGAGGCTATTAAAGAGGAAGCCAAGAAAAGCAGGCATTTCCAGAAGGAAGAAGTGCCCAAGCACCTTGGATTCTGTGGAAGAGCAACAGGGAGGACTAACAAACCCACTGGTACACAGCCCTCAGCTAGGACCATTGGGAAAACAAACCCTGGGGAACAAAGAAAACTGGAGCGAAACTATGGAAACATATGGAAAACTATGTTCCATAGAGTGGGCTTCAGATAAAAGCATGCGTGACTCTGAAAGAAAAAGACAGGAGCATGGTCTGAGGTTATTGTTACATTTTGTTCTAAAGATAGAATATAGTTGAGAACATTAAAATAACCACTGGAAAGGAGGCTGCATGTACACAAGCTGAATCAAAGGCACAGTTAGCAGAGCAGTTCCTGAGGAGGCCAGAGGAGACGACATCTGTAACTCGGATACTGCTAGTGTCACCCATGGACTACTTCGCTGTTACTGTCCGTCAGATCCAACCCCGACTGACTGGATCAAACTCTACATGTAAGGAAGGGTCTACATATAGTTAGTTAAGCTGGAGAGGCACTGCTGGGAGCTAAGCTCCATCTACCTGGGAGGAAGAGGAGGGCCTATGACGGCCGATTTATGTACGTCTGATGACAGAAAGCTGAAGTCATTGCTACTTGCAGGTTTCTGAAAACAATCTGCTGTGGGAAATGAGGCAGTAAGGTGACAAAAGAGAAGTCTAAGGTGCTGCGTGGCCCTATGTGAAGAGGGATAACAGAGGAGTCCACCAGTCCAGCTGATGTTACTGCTTTGGTTTTTATCTAACAAGATTTGGTAGCCTTGATGCAGCTCTGGGAAAACCAGGCAGTTTGAGTCATCCAGAACTAAGCCTTTGACAAGAGGTCACGGCATAAGCACAGAGGCTTCAGCAAGTTTAGGACATCAGCAAAATATAAGAAGCAGCAGACCATGAGCTCAGAAACAAAAAGGACGAAGGTCCACTTACAATTAGACAGAGAACAGCATAAAGGGGGACAAAGTTTGCACATAACAGAACTAAAGTAGCTCTTGAAACTACCATTAGTCCATGTTACTTTTATTATAGGAAAACGTGAGGACTTTGTATTGGTTTGGTTTTTGAGACAAAGTATCTCTATGTAGCCCTGACTACTCACTCTGTAGACTAGGCTGGCCTCAAACTCACAGAGATTTACCTGCCTCTGCTGACCCCTCCCCTGCACCAGGGAATGCTAAGATTAAAGGGGTGTGTGACCGCACCCAGCTCATATGTAGAGGTTTTAGACTGAATTCAGACTGACCTAAGTCAAAGATAAAAATGGATAGCTATCCACAACTGATAAACTATTGTATTTTACCTCTACATCACTTCTATGTTACCTGTACAGTACCTGTCCATTTATGTAGGATGTTTCTATTATATACGCCAAGCAATTATTTAACATTGAAAGTATATGCCATGACAATGTATTCTATATATGTTTCCATGTAAACAAATCTTAACTCAAAAAATATAAATTGATAGTTACTTGTTGTTTTTGAGTATCTATATTCCATAGCCCTAGATATAGCTAACTATCTAGGTACTAAAGGCTGGTTTTCTTCTAACAAAAAGTGTCCCCCCTGCTTCCTAAAAGCTCCAGATCATGAGACACAGTCTTCACCTGAAAGTTCAAACTGATAGACAGCTTGTGTGGCTCGAACAACCTCATCACTCAGAGAGTCCTTAACAATTCTAAAGGTTTCTTCCACAGCTCCAAAGTGTGCTTTTGGTGGTAGCATTGACTGCACGAGCGGCTGTGGCTGTGTCCGCTGCTGTGTCCGCTGCTGTGTCCGCTGTTGTGGCTGCTCCTGAAGCCGAGGCTGCTCCTGCTGCTGTGTCTGCTGCTGTAGCTGCTCCTGCAGCTGAGGCTGCTCCTGCTGCTGTAGCTGCTCCTGCAGCTGAGGCTGCTCCTGCAGCTGAGGCTGCTCCTGCTGCTGAGGCTGCTCCTGCTGCTGAGGCTGCTCCTGCTGCTGAGGCTGCTCCTGCTGCTGAGGCTGCTCCTGCAGCTGCAGCTTCTCTTCTTTCACTTCTGGCACAGGGTCTGTAAAATATAATTTACATAAAAAACATTAAAGTTTTGGCAGTATAAGGCCAAATGATTTTAAATGCAATGCAGTAAGTGGCATCTAAAAGCATAAATATAACTGATAGGAAAAGTAGCCAACCATGTCAGTTATGGCTGTGAATGCTAAAAAGCTATCTCTTCTAAGTAAAAGGTTGGCTTTTAAAATAGGTTACAACAACCAAAACAAAGTCACACCTAAACAATACAATGTTTACACAAAGTAACTGCAATTAGAGGAATGTTAATCACCTTTTTGGATGGCTCATCTAAGTTGTAAAACCAAATGAGAAAGAAAAGATGCCACAATAAGAAAGACAGAGATCTGGAAAATTTGGCTTGAATTAGTACACAAGTAAATTTTACTTTGTCTATAAATAAAGTGTATTCACCTAATCCTTCCCTCACCTAATCCTAATCGTGAACCTAAGTTCCATCTCCAAATCCTATAGGTGACAGTAGAGAACCATCTCCCAAGGAGTCTCCTACTTCCACATGTGTGCCACACAAGATGCATACCCATATGTCTGCATGCTTGCATGTGCTTGTACACACACCAACAAATAATTTCTAATGTGCTGAAATAGGGCTGCAGATTCAGCACGTTAGAACTTTTGCCTAGCATGTACAAGGCCTTAGCTTTAATTTTGGTAGTACCACAAAACACACACACAAAAGCATGTGCATACACATGTACACACGTACACACTACCCAGGCCCACATATAATCTACTGTATGAATCTAGGAAGTAACTCTATGGCACACAGATTCAGCATAATAAACATATTTTTCTTCATCTCTCCCTCCTTCTCTCCCTTCCTTCTTCCCTCCCTCCCTCCCTTTCTTCCTTTCTTCCTTTCTTTCTTCCTTCCTTTCTTCCTTTCTTTCTTGTTTGTTTAGGACAGGGTTTCTCTGTGTAGCCCTGGCTTTCCTAGAACTCATTCTGTGTTGGGAGCCGACTTTTAGCAGAAAGCGGCTATCAGCTTTGCAGCCATCTTGAGCCATATACCCTGACATGAGACTTGTATTACAACAGCCTACAACAGCTGAGCACACTCTGATAACATCTTGCTTTAGATACCCAGGACTTTCCTTGGGTGTGTGAGATTAAAGGTGTGTGAGATTAAAGGTGTGTAACTTAAGAGTGTGACTTAGAGATCAGATTTAGAGACAAGACCTAAGGGCATGATTAAAGGTGTGACTTAGAGGCATGACTTAGAAGTGAGACATATAAAGGCGAGAGGCAGACAGAAGAGACATCATAGAATCAGACACTTTAGAGAGAAGAATTTAGGAGAACAATTTGGAGTAACAGAGATTCAGACACTAGGAGTAGGAGTAGACATTAGACACTCGGAAGAGAACAAAAGGAGTACAACTAGGAACTAGAAGGAGTACAATTAGGAATTAGGAACTAGGAACTCAAGACTTGGGACTTGGACTACGAAGAGAGACTGAAGAGTAAACGGGATTGAATCACACTCTGTCTGGCCGCCATTCTTCGAGTCTGTCCTCACTCTCTCTCTTGCTGAACCCTGACCCACAGACTGGAGCAGCAGCTTGGGCCGGGAAACAGTGTCCGCCAAGCGCAGAGTGGAGAGTGGAGAGGGCCGCAACATTTTTGGCACCCGAACAGGGACTAATGCGGTTCCCAACATTTTTGGCGCCCAAACGTGGGCTAGTGCAGTTCCCAACAACTCTGTAGACCAGGTTGGCCTCAAACTCAAAGACCCACCTATGTCTGCCTCCCAGGTTCTGTAAAGGTGCACACCACACCACTACCAGCACTCAGCTGTGACACTGTTTTAATGTACACAACTGACAACTGACCAGAAATAAAATTAGCATATCTTGACACATTATTCTTTATAATACTGAGGATAAACTTGACAAGTTTCTCCAAATACAGAAGAAAATGCAAAATTATAAATAATGAAGAGTGCTGTTAACTAGAGGGGGAAGAAAAAGGGAAGCCACACTAGGAATGCTTAGTTCTGAGAACTCAGAGACTACACATAAGCAACCAAAACTGTAACTAAATAAAAAGGAAACTACAAAAGACCAAGCAGGCCCCCTGTGTTCCAGCAGGGAGCAGAGAGAAGGAAACAACAAAATGGCACCATACTTATGGTAAACAGTAGAACTCATTTAAAGTTGTGTACAATGCTTACACCATACACACACACATGCACACACACACACACACACACACACACACACACACAATTCCAGAAGAGGTACAGTGAACTGTTAGCAGTGGCTATTATCTGTAGAGAATTCAAAAGAAATATGAACCTCTCACCAGGAAACAGGGCTACACACTGAGCCTTTTGAGTTCAAATATACAGTGAGCATATAGTGGATCTAGATGTGCACATGAAAACCCATCTGGCATAGGTAAACTCTACCCCAGGCCAGACACACTAAGCAGTGCTGTGTACGTACACAGCCATGCCTGCAGGAAGTGTCAGTTATAACTGCTCATGAGGACATGAGACAGGCAATGACTTCAAGGGAGAGAAGAGTGAGCATTTCTGTAAGGGAAGCTGCTCAGTCAACCCCACCCATCAGAGCCTCACGTCAGGGTCTCACCCTCCAGTCTCCTCACCCCTTTTGCTCTGCTTCACGCTCACACATGACTATCTCATTATGAAACTGCTCCTCGTCAATGATGCCCAAAGGTGGAGAAAGTGCTGAACATAGCAACTACGCATCTAGTCCCTAAGGTGGCAACTCCTCCTTATAAATTAATAGATGGTAGTACTGGGGCACTTTTAACATCTTAAAGGGCTTTTAAGAATTCTGACCTTAGGAACACTGGTTATTGAACTGGTTAAGACACAGGCTTTGGAGCCAGAAGAACATAAATTTAACTCCTGGTTCTGCTAGCTGGCAGCTGTGTGACCGACCACAGCTCTGGTCAGGTCGGTATTAAACAATGCACATAAGCAAGCTGCCATATCATTGACACACAGGAGGTACATACTGGAGAGAAGGTGACCAACTAAATGATTCTTACTGCAAAGTGGGAACTTAGATAAACTCAAGTTATGTATCTCCCTCCAAAGACAAACCCAATCTTAGGGTGTTGGGCAAAACACAGGACTTGAGCCTCTTGCCCTTAAAGACCAGACTCAAGGACTGAATAGTTCCAGTGGCCTCTGCCATTCTTTAAGAAGTCTTTTGAGACAAGGATTGATGATCTTGTTTCCTTGGTTTTTCCCTCCTGGTGAATTAAACATCTAACGTCTACACCAGCAGTCTCTGGATTGTAGGCCTCACTACTTTTTTTCCAATAGCTTTTTTTTTTCATTGTACAAAAAAAAAAAAATGTCCTTTTATCATCTAATTTTTTAACTTCTTCAAAAATTTAGGTAAAGCATAGACACAGAAAAGGTATGGTTAATCTGGAAATAATGATTGCCTGTAAATGCATCAAGGTTCTACAGATATCAAAGATACAGAGAAAAATTTATTCCTAAAAACTTTTTATTATAAAATGGTTCATGTCATGTATTTCAGTAAACTACAGGTGTTATTTTATACAGGTCATAAGGATTAAAAT
This sequence comes from Arvicanthis niloticus, assembly GCF_011762505.2. Lineage (NCBI taxonomy): Eukaryota > Metazoa > Chordata > Mammalia > Rodentia > Muridae > Arvicanthis > Arvicanthis niloticus. Next base: position 85,511,948 of record NC_047662.1, read on the forward strand.
ATAACACACACACACACACACACACACACACACCAATTCAAGGCCCATTGTCTCTTAGTTAAAATTTAAAAAATGAGGTATGCTCAAAATGTCTTTGAAATTAATTCCCTTGATAACATAGTCACATAGAACAAACTGTGAAAACAGTGCTGGATACACTCTAATATGACTCGTACATTCAGGCAAAATCCCCATACACATAAAAAGAAAGAGTAAAATAAAATATGCTCTAGATTCTTACCATTTGATGTTTTTTCCTCCATAACTGCATCTGGTTGTTCATCTAAGAAGAAATCTGGTAACAAGGGATGACCTGAAAATTAACCCCCAAATAATCAAGTTATAATAATTATATAATAATGATACAACTCACAGACCACATGAAGCTCATGAAGAAGGAAGACCAAGTGTGGGTGCTTCAGCCCTTTTTAGAAGGAGTAACAAAATACTCAAGGGAGCAAATATGGAGACAAAGTGTGGGACAGAAACTGAAGGAGAGGTCATCTGGAGACTGTTCCACCTGGGTATCCATCCCATGTACAATCACCAAAGGGAGACAGTGATGTGGATGCCAGGAAGTGCATGCTGACAGGAGCCTGATAGCTGTCTCCTTAGAGGTCTGCCAGAGTCTGACCTATACAGAGGTGGATGCTCACAGCTAACCACTGAACTGATCATGGGGTTCCCAATGGAAGAGTTAGAGAGAAGACTGAAGGAGCTGAAGGCCCCATGGGGAGAGCAACAATACCAACCAACCAGAGCTCCCAGGGTCTAAACCAGTAGCCTGGGAGCACATAGGGAGGGACCTATGGCTCCAGCTGTATATGTAGGGGAGGATGGCCTTGTTGGGCATAGGTGGGAGAGGAGGTCCTTGGTCCCTAGGCAACTATATTTGATCTAATATATTTGATTATTTTTATGTAAATAAGTTACCTCTTCCCTTATGACAGATTTCATCTTAAGATCTAATTTTCTGTTTCACTTCGTTTTCTGACAAAGCCTTCCTAATTCTGCCTAGCCTGGAACTCTCTCTAAAGATCAGGGAACTGGCAGCAATCTACCAGATCTGACTTGTACAAACTAAACTGTCTCCTCTTTATTGAACTGTCCGATCAATTCATTAACCCATTTATTAAGGGGGGTGTTTATTATTTTCTAAGCACCATCTGATAAAGAGGCTGCTTTTCTCCACTCGTAATTTTTACAACCTTTGTCAAAAATTAGGCAACTGCAGCTATGTGGTCTTATCCAGGGATCCCCAATTCTAGTCTGCTGGCCCACATGTCAGCTTCTGTGCCAGAACCATGATGTCACTACTGTTCTGCAGTATAGTTTGAGGTCCAGTGCTGTCATACCTCCGCACTGTTGCTATCTGGGGTCTCTGTGCTTCCCTGAGAATTTTGATGCTGTATAGAGTGGTGGGGAAGGGAGTGTGCTACAGCACTAAGAACAGACTATGTTCTTATATATGACTTTATATGTCACTATATGATTGTTGTTGCTGCTGCTGTTACTGTTTTCCTTTATTGAGACAGGGTCATTCTACATAGCCCTAGCTGTCTTTGAACTCACTATACAGAGCAGGCTAGGCTCAAGCTCACAGAGATCTGCCTGCCTCTGCCTCCTGAGTGCTAGGATGAAAGGTGTGAACCACTACACCTACCCGCCATGTCGCTCATTGACCTGCTAGCTAAGATTGTCTATAAAACAAAACAAGTAGCCGCTGTTCTGCAAAGCTGTTATTTATAATCCCAGGAGGCTGTGTGCTTATCATCCTTATAACCCTGTCATCCTACATCCCTCTAACAAGCTTAAGGTTAGTTTCCCCCTTGATGTTGACAGCAGGGGCCCTGATTAAGGTCTTGGTTCTAAGTATCCATGTGTTTGGATCTTTTCTCCTTTTCTCTGTCTGCCATCATGAGAACTAAGCAAAGTTATTTTCTTTCACTAGGCCTTTTTTCAGCTAACAGTTGTGGTTAGACAGTAAGTTAACCATCTAAATATTATTTTACTATTAACTGACATCTGAGAACTGACATGAGGAATCTGAGGGTCACAGAGCCTTCAGAACTGTAGGCTTCCCCTCCCCACCTAGGGAAAGTAAACTCATTTTTGTTATATCCCCAAATCCCAGTACCCCATTATATTTAGTTCTTGATGCTTGGGAGGGTTTTGGGGTGAGGAGACGGGATATTGCTATACAGCTGAAGCTGACCTCAAACTTGCGTTCCTCCTGCTTCCATCCCCAAGTGCTAAGATTGCCAGCCACAAATTTAAAAATCTATATATAATATCATCATATCTCAAAACCTAAGATGAGCCAGGTGTGGTGCCATACACTGCAGTGCAGAGCTAAGGACTCATAGCCAGGAGGATCATGAGTCCACCCATGTGAACTACATAGTGAGACCCTGACTCAGAAAGCCAAGAGCTGGAAATACAGCTCAAGGGTAAGAGTGTGTGCTTGCCAGCATGTGCAAGGCTACAGGTGGGCCTAGAACAACACCCACGGACACAAAAGCCCCAAAGGAATTATTACAGTGGTCCAAATCCAGAGGACCTGAGTGTGTCTCATCCGGGTTCTCCCACATACCCATCTACCCACAGGCACAGTACCAGAACAGCTTTGAACTTGTTTTTACTGCTTGCAAATATTAACTGTTGAATATTGCATATGCTAGGCATTCTGGCAAGAACATTATATATATTTTTGCACATAGTTCTGAAATCCTGTATAGAAAAAATTGTTTGCCCATTTTAATAATAAGGAAATCAGGGCTCAGTGAAAGCAGGTGGCATGCTGACTACCACCAAGCTGGTGAAAAGCAGACGGGCACTCTCAGTCTGAGCTGACCTGCCAAGTGTTTTCTACATTTATTTTAATTTTTTAATCTTTGGGTTTTTTTTTTTTTTTTTTTTTTTTGACAGGGTCTTACTATGTAGCCAGGCTGGCCTTAAACTCACAGAGATCTGCCCTACTCTGTCTCCTGAGTACTGGGATTAAGGGCAGGTGCCACCACACCCAGCTAGATTTCTTTATTTTCAGTGTATATCTGTGTATGTGTGTGTGTGTGTGTGTGTGTGTGTGCACATGCATGTGAGTGCCCACAGAGTCTAGAAGAGGACACAGGATCCCTGAGTAGCTGGGAGTGTAGTGGAGACCACTGCAACCTGCTTAGTCTAAATATATTTCATATGAAGTAAAAACCCATTATCATAGTCATCTATAATTTCAAAGGAAATTATTTGTAAACAATGAACCTTGGCGAGTTCTAGAAATTCTCAAATCAGACCACTAGTTATAAGACAGAGCTGCTCATTCATCTTCATAGTCTAAGATATTGCTCTTAAAAAACAAACATTTTAGCTGGGCGGTGGTAGTGCACACCGCTAGTCCCAGTACTCAGGAGGCAGAGGCAGGTGGGTCTCTGTGAGTTTCGGGCCAGCCTGGTCTACAGAGTGAGTTCCAAGTCAGGGTTACAGAGAGACCCCATCTTGAAAAATCAATCAAACAGCCAAACAAACAAATAAAAAGGAGGCTGTAGAGATGTCTCCGTGTTTAAGAGCACTGGCTGCTCTTCCAGTCTTCCAGAAGTTCTGAGTTCAAATCCCAGCAACCATACAGTGGCTCACAATGATCTGTATTGGGATCTGATGCCCTCTTCTGTTTGTCATGCCAGTATATATGCAAATAGAGCATTCCTATATATAAATAAATAATTTATTCTTTTTAAAAAATAAAGAACTCTACTCCAGTATCATGTGTTATACATCTGAATAAAATCTCCACTCTGATTTCCTTTTTAAAAAAATTTTTTATTGGATATTATATTTACATTTCAGATTTTATTCTACTCTGATTTCTAAGACTAACTTTTAAACGTTCCGTTTCCTAATTTGGAAGCGGATAACTGGAACAACCTTCTACATCATCACATCATTTTAAAAGCCCTGACCCCACTTCTATTGGTTTTTTATCTCTTAAAGTAGAGATAGTGTGAGGTTTTCTCTCATTGGAAAACAGCTTGTAAAAGAATATAGTCATTTTATTGCTCAAACACATACAAAACAGGTGTGTTCATTGTATAGAAGGTGAGAAAACATTAATACTTTCAACAAATATAGCATTACCTGGTGTAATTGCGTAGATATCAAAATTTTTTATTCCTTCTTCTTTTAAGATATTTTCATCAATAATAAAGTTTCCAGTAAAGCTTTTTGGCCTTTTGAAAATGGAATATGCAGCGTCTGCAATGATGTCAACTTTTCTACATTGGCTTTCAACACCAGATCCTCCCAGCATATCCATAGCAGCAGTGTGTATGGCTGTGGAGAAAACGCATACACACACATGACGCCATACGACCATGGAAACAACATGCCAGTACCATGGGTCAAAATTACCAAGGTGATGAAAAGGAAAGTAAGGTCAGAAAACTCACTAAATGTTCTATAGACAGAAACAAATACTCTGTTCCTCAACACAGAACCAGGGAGACGACAAGCAAACCCCTCCCCTACTCAACACAGACTACACGTGCAGAAGTCCTTCATGAGAAGCACAGAAAACCTGCTTTGATTTCTGCTGTAGAATGTTCAAGAATTTGTACAGTAGTCTTGCAAGTTGAAGAAGCCAGTTACAGGTTAACAAAAAAGCACTGAGTTGAAAGGTGGGTGACTGGGATTTTTAAACTAACTGGGCCGTCACTTTTGGCAGGTTTCACACCTTTGGGCCTCAGCTTCCTGTTTCTAAAATATGAAGCTCCTTTTCCAATGTTTTTGTCTCTGCTCTCTGCATTAGAAAACACAGATGATATTTCTTAATTGTCACAGTATTCCCAGTGTCTAAAACAATGTCAAGGCTGGAGGTGACCCTCTCTCTGCAGCCATTACCAAATCAGTAGCTGACAGTCTCATGTGGAAAATCTGCTCCAAAGTAAACTTTCCTATTCCCACCCTGGTCTAGACCAGCCAAGAGTGAAGAGGCAGTCGCTCCCTCCGCTCAGAAGAAACTATGAGAAGATCTTATAAGGGGGGGAAAGTAAGGACTCCCTGCTCCCAGTCCCTTCTCTGTATGAGTTGGATTCATCAGAGTCAGAGTACTAAAGCCAGGAACGAGGGCACAGCTGCTAGTGTGGAGAGGCGACACTGAGTCCAGCAGAGGCAAGCAGGCAGCGCTGGCTCTGACTTAATGTTACAAGTATCCATTCCACCATTAGGATGAATCTCCTTTTCCTTGAAAGGCAGTCACAGAGGGAGATTTCTCCTGGTTTGACGTACATAGTCTTTACACAGGAGTGGATGTTTTTAAAAGCAGATACCTCATGGCTGCCAGGCAATCCCAACAATTGGGAGGCAGAGGCAGGTGGAGCTCTATGAGTTCAAGACCAGCCTGGTCTACAAAGAGACTCCAGGGCAGTCAGAGTTATTACACAAAGAAACCCTGTCTCAAAAAACCCAAACCAGAACAGAACCAGACACCTCACCACCACTGCCCCACCCCACCCCTGCCTTTAGCTTCACTTCCCTCCAGAATCTACTTTCATTTTCCCTCCCCCAGGAAGAATGCAGCAGTCTAACTCACAGCCCCACCTCCTCGCTCTAATTACCCACCTTGCCAATCAAATGTCTGATATAAACACGGTATGGCTTCATTACTCCTATTTCTCCCTCTGCTTATTATCACTCTTCTTAAAATCTTTCCAATAGCTCTCCACTGAGTATAATTTGCAATTCAAGCTGCCAGCCCAGGGGAGGAACTCCAGTAGAGGACCTGCCCAGCATATGTGAGGCCTGTGTTCAAACCTCTGCACCAAAAAGTGAGAACAGAATCTGGTTGCTTAAATTGGCAAATTAGACCACAGTCTGGGTTTCCCCATCCCTGCACCCTCTACCCAACATTCCAGCGGACCTGAAGCTCAGGTATCGGGAGAGCCCAGATGCAGTGGGAAATGACAGCCAAGAGCCTATCGTAATGCACCTCCTCAATCTCCTGATGTCCACCACACACACAGGTTTCCTGTGCTGCATGTCACTGCCTGTTGTTCCTGCTGCCCATGAATATTGTGCCCAGTTTTCATCCTACTAACTCCAACATCCCCTGTAGATCTTATTTCATTTATATCTCCATTTGAAACTGGTTCTTAACTCTTTAACATGGGCTACATGGCCCTCCGCTGTGTGTTAAAAGCACTCTGTATTTAATTCCTCATTCCATGCATCACAAGGAACTCAACTGTAAATTCAATATTATCATGTCTAGGGCCTAATAATACCACTGGCTCTGAAGTGTCAGGTAAAACACCTAAAACAAATACCTCAGAGCCTAAGCAAAGCCTTGGCAAATCCTGTCAATCCTGAGAATGCCCTCAATCCTTCCTGCCAGTCTATCTATTACGTAAGCTCATGCAGAATGTCTAGTCTAGAACTAACAGAAGTAGGCACACTACACGCTCAAGCACCACTTACTATTTATCAATAGTCACTGAAATCTGGGACTAGACAGATGGCTCAATGGTTAAGAGCCCTGGCTGCTCTTCCAGAGGTCCTGAGTTCAATTCCCAGTACCCAGATGGCAGCTGACAAGTGTCTATTATTGTAATCTCGTGGGATCCTATGCCCTCTTCTAGTGTGTAGATGTACATGCAGACAAAACACCCACACATATAAAATACACAAATAAATCTTTAAAAACATACTCACTGAAACCTACAATGACTACAGTAAGACAGACTCAGAAGACATCATCTTCATCTTCCAGTTTTCATTTTAGTAAGAAAGGCACTAGACAACCATACTTATAAACTTATCATGCATCATGAATGTTGTAAGTGACATAAGGAGATGGACAGATTATGGAGACTAATGGTGAATCATGATCTTGTAAGAACTATTAGCAGCACCGGTGCAACTGAGCGTTTGCTCTCGTTACATTTCCTGTGGCTGGCTTGCCTTCAAGACTTCATACTATTGAGCTTCCTTCTTTTCAAACCATCATGTTGCAATGACAATAGTCCTTTCTCTACTTAGATGGCACTTAATCTTGAGACTTTATATTATCATTCATTGCTGATAGTCCACAAGACTTTACAGTTAACCCTCAGACTCTTAAGCTCAGTTGCCTACCATCAATCTCTACCTAGACACTCTAACACAATGTCTCTAGTTAAGTTATAATCTTGCTCCATCTTTAGCCGGCTTCATCCCAGTCATGTAATCCACTGCTCTGGTTACTCCAGCCTTGCAGTCATCACTGACGTCGTCTTATCTCTCTTGTATCACATCCAATCCACCAGTAGATCCCGCTGGTGCTGCCCAGGATGCTCTCAGCATCAGGCCCTCCCCCCCCCAACCCCCCCCACCCCCCTGCGCTTTACTGCTACCATCCTAGTCATGGCCGCCAGCATTAGTGACTCTTATTTCAGTCACCTCTAAGTGGTTTTCCCTTTTGCTTCTTCGGAATCTAGGTGCAGCACTCACGTCACTCAGCAAAGTCTCCTGTCTGGCCTCCATTTCCTCCCTGATATCAACATATCATTTACTACTCTTGCTCGCTTCAGCTACACTGCACTTCTCTACTTCTTCCTGTTCTTGGATCCCGACACCGGGCTTTTCCGTCCGCAGGATCCTTGCTCAGGCTGCAACCTTGAACACTTTTCTCTCAGCAACAAGGCTAAGTCCAGTCACTTCCAACTCCATGCTCAAAAGCCACATTCTCAGAAAGCTGAGACCTTTCTACCCTCGTACAAGTGAAAACCTGGAAGGGTGTAGTGCTGCACCCTTTTAATCCCGCACTCAGAGACAGAAGCAGGTGGATCTCTGTGACTTTGAAGCTAGCCTGATCTACATAGTGTGTTCTATGAAAGCCAGAGCTACAGAATAAAGAGATTCTGTCTAAAAAAAAGTAACAAACAAACAAAGCTTGTTAAAAGTGTCTCTCTCCAGGGTTAGAGACATGCTATTTTCCCTCATTTTTACAAGCATTACTACCATCTGGCGTACTAACTATGAACTCCCGTACTCAAGTGATCCTTCTGCTTCAGCCTCAATATCGCTGCAACTACAGGCATGTTCACATACCCACCTATAACTACCACTTCTTGAATAAGCCTTTTGACCTAAAAATCTAACAGAACTTGCTGACACCACTTCTGTTGGCTTTCATGAGACTCTCCATATGTTCTAGTGTGATGCTTCCATCATGGCTGCTGCCAGAGAGTCAGCCACTAGTTCAAGTTAAGGTGGGGAGATGGACAGCAAGGCTGCTATGCTGCACAGTTAACAGTTGGCCTTGTTTCCCAAAAGATTCAGGTGACCTGAGATACTTCACAAGAGTCAGTGATAGGGCTGGGGACTAGCCTACTGGTGGAGAGCTCACCTAACACGACTAAGTCCCTGGGTTGAGCATGGCACGGACAAGGGATGCAAATCTAATTAAGTGATTTCTTTTAGGTACAAACCTGTTCTAGGCCATAAGGCATTGACTGCAATTTCACCTCTAAATTCTTCTGCCATTCCAAGCACACACATAGACATGCCATATTTGGCAATGGTATAAGCTAAAAGAAATCACAAAGAATAATAATTTAGTTGAGAAACTAATTTTTTGAGTAGAAACAACCAATTTTCTGTTTCTGTTTGTTTATTCACTTTACATCTTGCCCCACTCTGAGTCACCCCCTCCCACAATCCTTCCCCATCCCCTCTCCTCCAAGAGCATGGGGACTCCCTAGCTACCCCCCACCTGGTACATTACGTCTCTGCAGGGCTAGGCATACCCTCTCCCACTGAAGCCAGACAAAATATCCCCTTGGCTAACACTTACCACAGTGCTGTTTGAACCACAGTGGATTTAGGTTCAAGGGTGGGCTGAGATTGAGAATATGAGCTACTTTGCTCTTTTTTAAAAAAGGAATACATGCTTTGGATCTGAAAATGAAAGAAATGCAAGTCAATTCAATAGCTTACATTTCACGGGACTTCTTCAGAGTAACTGAACTTGTACAGTGATCTGTCTGGCTGTCTGGTATAACTTGTTTGTGGCCGGGCGGTGGTGGCGCACATTTTTAATCCTAGCACTTGGGAGGCAGAGGCAGGCGGATTTCTGAGTTTGAGGCCAGCTTGGTCTAGAGTGAGTTCCAGGATAGCCAGGACTACACAGAGAAACCCTGTCTCGAAAAGAAAAAAAAAAAAAACTTGTTTGTGGAGTACTTTTGTTTTCTAGAATGAGGATAATAAAAGGAACTGATTTTTATGCTTTGAAATCATGCTTCATGTCCTGACCCCATGATCTGTTTGATAGAAAAAAAATCCTTTTCTATATTAGCTTTAAGTTCAACTGAGGATATCTTCAACCATAACGGTCCCAAATTCTCCCACCCCAACACACACTCATAATTTCCATTAGCAGTTAATATACTTGTGAGTCATAGGTTCAAATCCTGCTTCTGCCCCTTTGTATGTCACAGCCTTCTAGTTCTCAGAATTGTTACTATGAAATGAGGACTACCCACTACCATCTAGGATTGATCCGAGGATTTAAATGAGAAGCTTCAGACAGTGCAGATGCTGGATGTGAAATTAAAAGTTGCTATGGGCACCATTGCATATGCTAGTTATTTTACCAGTACAAAGCGCAACATGCCTTTGAAAGCAATATGTGATCCAGAGGTTTCATGTTGATTACTGTTTTTTCGTTTTGCTTTTTGAGACAAGAGTCTCACTACATAGGTCAAGTTGGCCTAGACTTTACTATATAGCCCAGTATAGTCTTGAACATGAAGCATTCTTACTGCATCTGCCTCTGGGTATTAAGATTATACATATCTGCCCCTGTGATGGCTAATTTTTATATTTATTTATTTATTTATTGTTTATTTTTATTTATTAATTTTGGTTTTTGAAGACAGGGTTCCTCTGTGTTTCCCTGGTTTTTCTGGAACTTACTCTGTAGACCAGGCTAACCTCAAACTTACAGAGATCCATCTGCCTCTGCCTCCTGAGTATTGGGATTAAAGGTGTGTGCCAACACTGCCTGAATCTAATTTTTTAAAGGTTTATTTATTTATTTTACATATGTGAGTGTTGGGGACCGCTCTGCCAAATGTTGGAACCCGCACTGCCCCAAGCTTTGGGGGCTAAATTGTCCCGGCTCATACTGCTGCTCCGGTCCACGGGTCAGGGTTTAGCAAGAAAGAGAGAGTGAGGGCGGATGTGAAGAATGGAGACCAGACAGAATGTGGTTCATTTATTCTCAAGTCTCTCTTTTTCTCTCTTTCCAAGTTTCTTGTTCCTAGTCCAAGTCCCAAGTCTCAAGTTCCTAGTCCCTAGTGCCTCCAAGTTCCAAGTTTTCCTGTCCCCTTCTTCTGTCTGCCTGTCGCCTTTTATAAGTCTGACTTCTCAAGTCACACCTTTAAGTCTCGGTTCTGAGTCTCATCTTTAAGTCACACCCAAGGGAAGATCCTGGGTGTCTAAAACAAGATGTTATCAGAGTGTGCTCAGCTGTTGTAGGCTGTTGAAAACAAGTCTCTTGTCAGGGTATGTGGCTCAAGATGGCTGCAAGGATGATAGCTGCGTTCTGTCGGCTCCCCACATGTGAGTACACTGTCCCTGTCTTCAGACACACCAGGAGAGGGCATTGGATCCCATTACAGATGGTTGTGAGCCACCATGTGGTTGCTGGGACTTGAACTCAGGTCCTCTGGAAGAGCAGCTGAGCTATCTCTACAGCCATTATTATTATTATTATTATTATTATTATTATTATTATTAATTTCCAAATATAAAACTCTGTTACCAATTCCAACATTTTTCCTTCTTTTTTGTTTTTGTTTTGGTTTGGTTTGGTTTTTTGAGACAGGGTTTCTCTGTGTAGTCCTGGCTGTCCTGGAACTCACTTTGTAGACCAGGCTGGCCTCGAACTCAGAAATCTGCCTGCCTCTGCCTCCCAAGTGCTGGGATTAAAGGCATGCGCCACCACCGCCCGGCCTTTTTGGTTTTTTGAGACAGGTGTTTTCTGTGTCACCCTGGCTGTTTTGCAACTCACTCTGTAGACCAGGCTGCTTTGAACTCAGCAATCCATCTGCCTCTGCCTTCCAAGTGCTGGGATTAAGGTGAGTGCCACCAGGTCTGACTGCTTCAGCATCTTTTTAACTTTACACATTGACTACAAACAAGACACTACAGAGTTTTGTGTAAGTCGACTTTCTCTCCCAAAGGTGTTTCACTTTTACAAGAGTGAAATTAGGTAAACTATATTATAGCTGATTTTCATTAAAACTGAATCTGTACCTCAACCAATCAATAGGAAAAATAGAGTCCACTCTGGCAATAAGACCAACCTTTGCCCTCAGAGAAAGGAGCTCCTCTCACGAACAGTGCAAGCATCAGTGGTCCTGCAGTCTATTAGACAGCACCTTGCCAGAGGCACTCTGCTAGTGAGGAGGGCCATGACCATTACGAACCCCATCCCACTGTTCATAAAAACGAGCTCCGTCTTATACATCCTATTGAAAACTCCCATCACAACTCTTAGATACTGTGCTGGCTAGTTTTATGTCAACTTAACAAAGTCATCTGAGAGGGAGCAACCTGAGTTAAGAAAATGCCTCCACAAGATCAATGTGGGAGAACCCAGTCCATTGTGGGTGGTACCACCCCTGGGCTGGTGGTCTTGATTCTGTAAGAAATCAGACTGAGAAGGCCAGTAAGCAGCAGCCTTCCATGGCCTCTGCATCACTTCCTGCCTCTACATTCTTGCCCTGTTTGAGTTCCTGTCCTGACTTCCTTCAATGATGGAGCGTGATGTGGAAGTATAAGCCAAATACACCCTTTTCGTCCAACTTGCTTTTGGTCATGGTGTTTCATGACAGAAATGGGCCCTAACTAGGACAAATACTAATATCGTTAACTTAATCAGATAGGTAAATATGCCAACTAGATTTTAAACTACTGCTTGGTCCCTTCTGTTTCTATGTAGTTAAGTTCTCTGAGGACACACTGGGACTTCCTTCCCCACGCTCCCACTGTGACTCACGTAAGGTAGGTGCCCCTGGTGTTTACGTTCATCATCAAGTCCACTCTCTTCGTCGGAGTTTCCAATGTGTTGGTCAAGCTAATAGCACTGGCATTGTTCACCAAAATATCAATTCCTGTTTCCAAAGGAAATACTTCCATTTTAATGCAAGTCAGAGTTTTTAATCTTGATCTCTCTCCCTTTCCTTCTCCCCTTCCCCCATCATACACACAAAAGCATTTCCTTTGTATGGTTGACTCCTCAGTTGATTCACAAATACACATACATATGCAGACATACACATAGATACATATATAAAGTCATATCGGTCTATAACACACACACACAGTTAGACTCTATGACTGATCAATATACCAATGCCAGACTCAGTTACTCTTTCAAAACAGCAGCTTCTGATTCTCACTGGCATGGTAGAGTTACAGCCAATTACCAGCACTCCAGGGAAAACTGCAAGGAGGCTGAGTCCTTACAAGTTGTAACTCCAACCCTTATGTACCAGTCTTCTCTAACTGACTCCAGGAACCTTGGGCCGAATTCTCTCTAGTACAACCCAGGACTCATGGTCGACCTGTCCAAGCATACTACTCCCCTGCTCCACAAAGCTCCTGTTCTTAAAGGGAAGGGCTCCTTTCTGGTCTTAGAAACTGGGGAAAGAAAATGATCTTGAGTTTTAAATCCCAAACAAAAATACACACACACACACACACACACACACACACACTGTCTAATCCCAATTTCTCTGTACTCTATCCAGTTTCTATGTAAATGCAATATATCTTGTTTTTAGTGATATGCTTAATAAAAATAAGATTAAATGAAAATATCAGTGAAAAGGTAAAAGTTCTCTACTTCAGTGAAAATACTGCTATGCAGAGGTTGCTAATTAGCTCGAGGGTGGGAACAACTGTTTGTGACTTGTTACATACCAGTTTGCTTCAGTGAGTTATGTACCCCAAACTGTCGGTGACAAGAGAGGAAGAGACTACAGTCATGTGACCCTCCCTCCACTGCATGTTCTCACTGCTCATTGTACTGATGCTGTCACCTCTAACTGAGCCTAATTTATGTAACATTTATTCGGGGATGAAGGGATAGGGGAAAGAGCACAAATATGGTTGGGTACTACCCGTGATTTCAGGCATCAACTGGAAGTTGTTACATCTGTATCTTATCAATGTTCAATAACTTTCAGAATCAAGGGATTACCTCCGAATCTCTCCACAGCTTTCTCCACTGCACTGTTGATTTGCTGTTCATCTCTCACGTCAACAACACATGGCAAGGCCTTCCCTCCAGCTGCTTCAACTAAAGAGAAGCAAATAAAAAGCATTCACGTATTCAGGATTACACCTTCATTCTGATGCCATGATAGTAAAAAGGTTCCCCTCTTCAGAGAAATAGTGATAAACCATAAGATCTTACAACCACAACAGACAGACTGACTAAATATAGTTTCAGTCCAGCTGGGGCTCTGTGGGCATCAGGAACAAATACAGTGTACACACATGCACACAGGCAAAATGCTAACGCTCACACAAATAAATACATCTAAAATCAGTTAGCATGTTCACTCGGTCCTACCTCAGATGTCTCCTCTTCACTTCCAATCTACCTCCACCTCTCACGCAAGAATAACTCTCCTAAGAAATTACTTTTTTTCCAGTGCTGGGAATGGAACTTAGGGCCTTTGTCCCTCTAACTTAAAGTCCCAGCCCTAAGCTAGGATTTAATTAGAATTTCTCATAGTGCTCAAAAGAGCTAGAGGTGAAAAATCGTCAGAACTACCTCTCTCAAGTAACAAAATAAATACTTCTTTAAATGTACAATTTTTTTAAATTTTTTGAGCCAGGGTCTATGTAGTCTTGGTTGGTCTGGTTCTCACTCAGTAAACCAGGCTATCTTGAGACTCACAGATATCCACCTGCCCTTGCCTCCAGAGTGCTGGAATTAAAAATGTGCACCACTGTTTCTTTAGTCTGTTTTAATGTACTTGCCACAACATGCATGTTGAGACTGGAGGACAATTTGCAAAAGCCATTTTCCCCACAGTGAGGGTTTAGAGACCTAGCTCCGGTTGTCAGGCTTGGCAGAAGATCCTTTCTTTACCTTCTGGGCCATCTCACTGGTCCTAAGTGCAATTATTTTTAGAGTAACTTTCAAATAGCTTAAATAAAACTCTACAGCAAATTATGTACTGAACCCACTGTGAGGACAGCCCATGCAATGGTAGTTGTCACACTCACTTTCTTCAGCAGCCGTGTAGATTGTGCCAAGGAGTTTCGGGTGTCTTTGAGTGGTCTTCGCAGCAATGACAATATTTGCTCCATCCTTTGCTGCTTTCAATGCAATAGCCTTGCCAATGCCTCGGCTTGCACCCGTGATAAAAACTGTGCATCCCGCTAGCTTCCTAAACAGAGCAAAGGCGACCTCATTAGAAACTACACTGTTTTATTTACACAGGCTCATACACATTTTCAGGATTTCTTCTATACCTCCACCCACTATACTGCCACTGTACATGACTGATAAATTATTTATGACAACCGCAGTTGGGCAATCTTACTGAGATCTAACAAACAAAATCTGCTCAAATACAGAGTAAATCCTAAGGAGAAGAAATGTAAGTTTTTCCCATAGAAAAAGTGTTAAGAAGGCGCTATGGTATAGAGGATCTATGTGTGTGGGCATTACGTACCTAAGTGGATGCCCAGAGAGCAGAGGAGGACCAGGTTCCCTTCTCTAATCAGCCTCTGATCCAAGCCTCCCGAGACAGGGTCTCTAGTGAGCCTGGAGTTAGGTTGTAACCTAGCCTACAACGAACTACCTGTAACCTTAAGGATCCTCCTGTTTCTGCCCATGACAGTATCAGGGTTGCAAGTTAGCATACCCATACCCAGCTTTTCTTACAGTGGAGCTGGGGACTTAAACTCAAGATCCTTAAGCTTACTTGGCAAGCACTTTTACCCAGGGACTTAGGACCCACCTTGAGATTTTTGGATTTGTTGCTGTGTGGAGACAAGCAGCACAGGCCAGCCTTGATCCCCTTAATCCTCATGTGCTAGGATTACAGGTACTTACTACCATGTCTGTTAAGGTGTATTTTCGAGTAGCAGACTTACACATAGATTTTTCCTATCCTTTACATTCTATAGTGCATTTCAAATTTTCTACAATAAATGCGTAACACTTGATCTTTGAAGAAATTCTCTAAAAATAGTAGCCAGAATGGAAAAATCCCAAATATGGATCAATTATCCACTAATGAGTGGATAAATTCCTCAAAATGGAATAGCGCTCAGTAATGGAATGGAAGGAGTTACTAAGATATACTACAGTATGGATAAACGATCTAAGAAAAAGAAAGCCGTCGCATAGATCACATTATTAAGACTCGATTACATGGCCTGGACAGAAGAGTCAAACCTACAGACTCAAAATCAGCAGCTCCCTGGAGCGGGAGTAGGAGGGAAGGAAGTTGACAGCTCAGGTAGAAGCTTCTTTCTTGAGCTGATAAAGGTTTTAAAACACATAGAAGTGGTAGTACATGCCTTTAGTCCTAGCCCTCGGAGGCAGAGGCAGGTGAATCTCTAAGTTCAAGACCAGCCTGGTCTACACAGGTCCAGATCAGCCAGGCTACAAAGAGAAACCCTGTCTTGAAAAACAACAAAACAAAACAAAACAAAACAAAAGGTTTTTAATTGGGTGCGTTGCTGAGTTGGGTGTGGTGACAGTATTTTCTATGCAAACGCAGAGGCAGAGCCACTGACTAACTGCTTTGCAAATTACATCTCAGTAAAGCTGTTAAACAAGCCTGAAGGAGCAAGACTAGGCTGACTAGAAATGGCCCTGAATCAAAAACTGTCATCCCTAGATCTCATTTCATTCTGTGGGAGTTGGAATGAAAACAGCCCCATAGCCTCAGGGACTGGCACTATTGGAGGTGTGGCCTTGTTGGAGGGAGTGTGTCACTGTGGGTGGGCTTTGAGGAGCTCCAGCCAGGCCCAGTGTGTCTCATTCTTTTCCTGCCAATCCAAATGTGGACCTCTCAGATCTTCCTCCAGCACCATGTCTGCCTGCACATGGCCATCCTTCCCACGGTGGTCTAAACCTCTGAAACTGTAAGGCAAGCCCAATTAAATGTTTTCCTTTATAAGAGTTGCCATGGTCATGGTGTCTCTTAACAGCAACAGAAACCCAAACTAATACACTTTCCATCTTAACTTTAAACTTTCTACCTATTCTACTGTTAGGTGATAATAAGGTAGGTGACTTCATTAACAAATGAACAGCTGGTCCTGAAGTAGGGCAATCAATGTAGGTGCAGGTAGAGGTAGTTTTGAAATAAGGAACAATCATGTCTTAGTTACTTTTCTATTGCTGTGATAAAATACCAGGACCAAAGCAACTGAAAGAAGATGAAGGGTTTATTTGGTCTTACGGTGTCAGAGGGAGAAACTCCAACACCATCTCAGCAGAGATGGAGAGGCTGCTCAGTAAGCTGGGAAGTCACACCTTAGCTACAAGCAGGAAGCAGAGAGCTCAAAAAAGGACCGGTGGCTTGGCTCTGAGGTTTCACACTTCTTCCAATATGGCCACATATCTTAAACCTACTCAGACAGCACCAGCACTGGGGGACCAAGGAGCCAGACATCTGAGCTTATGGGGACACTGCCATTCAAGTCATAAATCATGTTGATAGGAAGAAACCAATGTAGGGAAGTGGGAAAGAGACAGAAAGGTGATTTTTAGTAAAATATAATAAACATACAAAGAGCATGTAAAATGAGCATATACAGCTTTAAGATTTATTTATTTTATGTATATGAGTACACTGTAGCTGTCTTCAGAGACACCAGAAGAGGGAACCAGATTCCATTACAGATGGTTGTGAGCCACCATGTGTTTGCTGGGAATTGAACTCAGGACCTCTGGAAGAGCAGTTAGTGCTCTTAACTGACCGAACCATCTCTCCAATGGTGTACTTACTATCCAAGCCAAGAAAGAGAGTAGTACCAATACTCCAGAAGCCACCAGCCCACCTCTCTGGTTTGAAAATAAAATATCCTCCACAGCCTTGCGTTTTTAACACTTGTTCCTAACTGTGGAGTTTTTGGGGGTGCTCCTTTAAGAGGGGACCAGCTGGAAGAAGGTCACTGGGGGCAGGCCCTTGAAGGTTATGCCTGGCCACTTTCTGCCCCTTGCTCTACATTTGGTTCCACTATGATACAGAGCCTCCACATGTCCCTGCTGTCCCCCAGCCACTATGATGGACTGAGACTCTGAAATTATTAATCAAAATAAACCTTCCTTTCCCTTGTTTCTGAGAGGTATTTTGGTCATGGCAATGAAGAAATAACTAAAACATTCTACATGCTTCCTTTTCCCACCCACAAAGTAAAAAGGATTTTAAATATTATCAGTCATTGTTTTGAAATTACTCAAAATATCTATGCATCTATGACTAACCAAGGGTCAGCCAATTACAGCCCACAAGTAAGTAAGTCCAAATTATTACCCATGAGTGTAGGGGGAGTGCCTAGAGCTAAGAACGACCTTTACAAATGAACATTTATTTATAATCAATTTAAAGACAGAAAACACTAATCTTAAGCCCCAGAGTGTGGTCTTTGTTATAATATCCTGGAAAGTTGTATCATTCTGGCAATCCCTCAAAAGTTCTCACCAGACACTATACTACAAAAATCCTGCCAAATTATTTTGAATACCTACAACAAAAATATTGATTTTCATGTCTTTTACATAAGTACACCTATCTCCAATGTTGCCTTTTGGTTCACAAAACCAAGTATTTACTAGCTGGCCTTTTACAGAAAAATCCTGTCTAACTATGTACTGAACAATACACTATTTAGGTTTTTGGTGGTTTTTTTTTTTTTTTTTTGCCTAATTTTGAAATTCTATATAATAGATTCATAAAGTATTTATTTTTCATCAATCCATGAAATTCCACACATGAATGTATAAGTTATCCATCCTACCATTTAGGAAGAATGGAGCTACAGTATTGCTGAACCCATCTCCCAGACACACACTAAAGTTTCTATAGAACACACACATGCTGCTGGACTCATCTCCCAGTCACTCGTGCCAGGGTTTCTATAGAACACACACCACCAGTGAGACTGCTCCTTATACATTGGTTTCTGGTCTCCTTAGTCTGGTAAATGCCTTTTAAGAGCAGTGAAGGATGTTGGAGAGTGGGTCAGTAGTTAATAGCACTAAGGGTTCTATCGAGGACTAGAATTTGGATCCCTAAACCCACTTCAGGCAGCTTATGAATGCCTTTAACTCTGGGCTCAAAGGATCCTACTCCCCCTTCTGGCCTCTGTAGGGATACACAGAAACATAGAAGCAGCTATACACACATAAAATAAAATTGAAAATGTTTTAAATCAATGAGGAGTTTATTTGGGCTTCCAGTTTGAGGGGATTCATGGCAGGAAAGGCATGGTGGTGGCAAAGTGAGGTGTCTGGTCACAGTGGGATTGCACACAGTGGGACTGCAACTAGGAAGCCAGCAGAGACAAACATTGCTGCTAATTCGCTTGACTCTTCCTTTCCCCTTTGTGCTTAGTTCAGGCCCAGCCCATGCTATGGTACTTCTCTTTGTACTGAGGACGGGTCTCCCATCTTCAGTTAAACCTCTCTATAAACCCCTTCAGAAACACCCAGAGTTGTGATTCTAGGTGATTCTAAATCCAACCAAATAATTGAAATGGAGGGTGGGGGGAGTGCACACAGTTCAGTGGCAGTGATTGCCTCAGATGCACAGGACCTTGTGTTCATCCTCCACCATCAGAAAGGGGAGGGGTGTGCTGCCAATATGTGTCTTCCTTCACACACCAACCACCTGAGCTTAAACGACACTGTTATGGATCAACAAAAATCTCAGAGGTGACCACAAATTCTGGGACACTCCTTCCATCAAGGAAAGGAACATATTCTCTCCTCCCAGATTCTGGCTTAGTTGTCTAGCTTTTGTTGAACAAAAGACTGGGATAGAAGTGCCATCCAACTCTTAGACTTCCAAGCCATAAGACATAACATAGACGATGTGCTGGCTGGTTGATGCCAACTAGACGTCAGGTACAGTCAGTTTAGAAGAGGAAACCGCAGTTGAGAAAGTGCCCCTTCTTTCTCAATACCGCTTCTGGGCTGGTGGTTCAGAGTGCTACAGGAAAGCATGGCGAGCAAGCCATGCAGAGCAAGCCAGAAAACAGGACTCCTCCATGGCGTATGCTTCCATTCCTGCCCGAATGCCCGCCTGACTCCTCAGTGATGGCCCCTGATTTAAAAACCCAAATACAGAGATCTTTAATGTTAAGTAGTCACATGACTTACAGGGCTTGTCCCTTTACCTGGTATTCAGCTGGACTGACTGAATCCCAGCAGGATAAAGGGCATATTCTTCCTGAAAGATGTAAGCTGAAGGAAACCTCTTTTCCTCCTGGAGGTGACATGGGTCAGTGGTACTTTATCACAGAAACAGGAACTTTAACTACGACAATGGTCTCTACTCAATTATAAGGCCTGTGTGTGGCAAGCTGCGTGGTGAGAAGTGTGTTTGACCTCAACATAATGTACATGAGGTAGAAAACTCTAAGCATACCAAAGAATTGTGAATAATAAGCCATTTTAATCCAGTGAACATGGGGTAGTTTATTACATAACAATAGATAAATGAAGCATCCACTCAAGTCCAATTTTGCCAGTCAATGGCAGAAGTTACTTTAGCTTTTTATACAGAAAATGATATCATCCACATGAGACAGCATCCTTTGCTTCAGTCCAACTCACACACGTTCCCCTTCTTACACTTAACTTACTTTAGCAGACAAAGTGTTCCCAAATAGAATACTGAAATTAAGGATATAAGACAATCGAAGGTTGTCGGACAAGGGAGTCCCTGCCTTTAATCCCAGTATTTGAGAGGCAGGGGGCAGAGGAAGGTAGATCCCTGTAAATTCAAGACCAGCCTGGTCTATATAGCAAGTTCCAAGCCAGGCAGAGCTACACAGTGAGAACCTGTCTCAAAAAATAGATACACGGATAATTTTTAAGTCTAAATGAAAAGGTTGGGGTATATGTAAATAGTACAGGACATGCTCCAGTGTGCATGAAGCCCTAGGTGTTTGATACTTAGTACCATATGGGAAACAATAAGCCGGCTAGGTTAATCATGTGGCAAAAGAAACCCCATACTGGTGTGGTTACACACCTGGAATCCCAGCTCTTGGAAAGTTAAGGTAGAGTTAACAAAAATTCAAGGCCAGTGTGGGATATACAGTAAGTTCCAGGTTGTGTCAGAGACTCCACCTGAAAGAAAGACATAAAAGGGGCAGGGGAAGAGAAGGGACAGAGATGGGGAGGAGGGAGGGCGGGAAAAGGAAAGGACGAGAGAAAGTCCAACCACTGAGATTTCAGATAATAAAATCTAGACACTGACAGAGGCATGGGCCCTCTAAATGAAGACAAGGACCTAGGAACTGTTTTGGAGAATATAAAAAGAATGTCTCATGTTAAAAGTAAGAACAAAGATCCTGTCTGTTCTGTTAATAAGACAGAACAACAAGGGATAGATATGTAGAGGCCTAGGGGAGATGGCTCAGTCAGTAAAGAGCTTGCCACACAAGCATCAAGATACGAATTCCATACCTTGCACCTACATACAAAGCTAGCCGTGGTAGTGCATACTGCAAGAGGGATCTTTGTGAGTTCAAGGCCAGCCTACATATTGAGTCCCAGGCTAGGAGTGAGACTCTGAAAAATATATATATAGAACTAAAGAGATGTTTAGAAGCCAGAGAGATGATTTGGAGGTTAAGAGAGCTTTGTGCTCTTGCAGAGGGCCAGAGTTCAATACTGGGCACCCACATCAGGCAGGTCATAATCAGCCATTATTCACACCCTCTTATAGCCTCCAAGGGCACTGAACACTTGTGATACACACACATGAAAATAAAATTTAAAAAAACCCAAATACAGAGATCTTTAATGTTAAGTAGTCACATGAAAATGTCTGCCAACTATTGACTTGCAGGGCATGTCCCTTTACCTGGTATCCAGCTGGACTGACTCCCAGCAGGATAAAGGGCATATTCTTCCTCAGCCAGAGTCCAAGGCATTGGATGCAGGATTGGCAAAGGCAGCCAGATCTGTCCTACTAAGAAGGTACTCTAACATGAGGATCAGAATGCCAATGGCAAGGGCATTCTTCTCAATGCCATTGGTAGGTAACCAGGGCTCACAAATGCAGAGACAACCCATAATTTGACTCACTAAGATCCTCTCAAAATTAGAGTAAATGTGATGAAAAATTTAACCATATAAAAAATAATTAAAAATATATACAAGCAAGTCTCAGGCTCTAAAGTTTCAAAAACTAAATACCCAAGAACAGACAAGAAGATTCTAAAACATATATCTAAATGGAGAGAATTGGCTTTTCTGGATTTTAAAGGTTTATGAAGCTAGAGCAATTTAAATTATTTGATTCTGATACATGAGTAGACAGACTAGGTAACATAGGAGAGTCTAGAGACAGATTCCTACGCACACAAAATCTTCATGTATGATGGTGGGACAAATAGAAAAGAAGGAATTGATGATTAGCTTAATGGCTGCAAGGGTGGGGAAGCCATCTGAACAAAATGAGGTGGGCTTACTAACTTACTTCCTAGGCCAAAATAAATCTCAGCTGGATGAGAAAAGATGGATATAGTACATACGTATATACATTCATCATAAAATATGAGATACGTATTAAAAGTATAAAGGTAAGGGCTGGGGGCAGGTAGCTCAGGAGAACTTGTCTAAAGCATGTGAATCCCTGAGTTCAATCCCCAGCATCACAAAGTAAGTAAAAAAGACAGTGTAAGATTGTAAGACATCAGAATACCACCTAAAATAAAAGATCTTAGTGTGGTCTTACAGGCACGTCGGAAAAACAAACCAGCCTTAAAAGGACAGAGTAATGGTTCTGACTTTCTAGAAGCATATTTACTCATGTTCAACAAGTACCATAGTTAAAGCCAAATGCTATAAGAAAACTCAAAAAAATACTTGTGAAACATGATAAAGGATAAAAATTTATCAAATAAATATACAAGTTCTCAGAGATCAGGCAAAAATCGTAGTGGTGCTAGCTCCACTGGGACCAGGAGCCTGAAAAGGTGCTTGCCTGAACATGCACGTGGCCCTGGATTCTGTCCCAGGTCTCACAGCACAATGACAAAAACACCTCACTGGTTAAACCAGGTCAGTAAGAAGATACAGAAATGATTTTAAACCACACTTTCTCAGTCTCTGTAGAGCTCACACTTTGGACTAGACAGTTCCATTATCAGGGGCTGTTTATTGCTTGTAAGTAGCTTATATCCATCTAGGGGCTCCGCCACTTAGCGTCCCCTTTCAACTGTGATACTCGGTCCTCTCAGATATTGCCAAATGGCTTCTGGAGGCCAAACTGACTCACCTTCGCTAGTGAAAAAATAATACAAATTTTAACAATAATGAGGAGCCCCCACCCTGCCCCTGGATTTGTGTTACCAAATACTTTATTTACTTAGTCTATATTAGGACTATTTTTAATTACTCTAGCTTTATAAACTATTTTAATATCTGGAAACTCCAGTTCACCTCATTTGGGTTTCTTTCTCTCTCCCTCTCTCCCTCTCTCCCTCTCTCCCTCTCTCCCTCCCTTCCTTCTTTCCTTCCTTTCTGGGTCTTCTCGGGTCTTCCATTTTTCAATCTTTAGAACCAGACACTGACTAGATTGGGTTCAGTACTCTCAATCACGGTTTTGATGGAGCAATTCTTTTGGTGGTAAATATCTGTCTGTCTTGCAATATCAGAATTAAAAAAAATATTCCCTTAGCAAGTTCACTTTCAAGAATTTATCCTAGATGGTACATTCACCTATGTGTAAACAGACACACAGGGGGATAATAAAGCCAGGCATGGTGGCACAGACTTTTAATCCCAGCAGCTGGGAGGCAAAGGCTGGCAAATGTCTGTGAGTTCAAGACCAGCCTGGTCTATATAACAAGTTCAAAGACAGCAGGGGTTATACTCAAACCAAAGCAAAATAAAAGAATAATAATGCAAGCAAAGATGGAATAAAACCACGGCCAACAAAATTATAACACAACAGCTGGAAATGATTTAGTATCCAACATCAGGGAACAGGTTAAATACATGATGATCTTCAATAATAATTTACAACCATTAAAGAGGACAAGGACAGGTTCATGCCTTTAATCCCAGCTCTGGGGAGGCAGAGGAGCTCCCTGAGTTCAAGACCAGCCTGGTCTACAGAGAGAGGTCCAGGATAGCTAGGACACAAACAAACCTTGTCTCAAAACAATAAAAAACAAAACAAGAGGACAAGGACAAGCTGCATGTACTGGAAACCTAAGTACACCCCAAGACATGTCAGGTAAAAACAGCAAGCCCAAAATAAAAGAAGGTGTCCCTGTAAGGTTGTACAAAATATGTTTATAAGTGCCAAGAATACAAACAGAAAGAAACTGGAGTTTTAAGGAGACTTATACCCTTTTGAAGTATTTAAGTCTTTTAGCTGTCTATACGTGTCAAACTAATTACTGAATGTATTTACTTGTCACTCCACTTAAGATACACAAACTTACAGAACATAATGGACCTACCTGAGTTTGGCAGGAACTAAGGGCGAAAAGAAATGGGAAGAACATTGTTTAACGGGTATTTGTTTTGATTTTGGAAAGTCCTGATGACTGGCTGGCTGCACAATTGTGTCAATATATAAGTGGGCTTTGGGGGGGGGGTGTGGGAAGGGTTCTTCCTCCTTAGCCTTTGCTGACTTAGCACACTCACTATATAGACCAGAATAGCCTTGAACTCAATAGATCCTTCAGACTCTGCCTCAGAGTGACGGAATTAAAAGCAGGTGCCATCGCACCTGGCTAGGCTGGGATAAATACACTTCATTTTTAAGTAAAATAAATAACTAACCCCTTCCCCAAAATATTCGTATTGTAACATTTTAACTCGCAATTAACTTGAAAAGCGTTTTCAAAACACCATTCTTTAATTGTTCTACAATCAAGCATACAGAAAAACAGAAAATCTGAAGTCACTGTCCCAAGCGACCTTTCACCTAGAAGATGAAAGCAATATTGTCACCAGGCCAAGCTAAAGACAAGGAGGGGCCACACTGGGGCATCCGGAACACCTATCCTCGAGACCTTTCCCGGTGGGGTATCTGACACCGCTGCCCCCTGCAGTGGACAACTTTTGAGTCCCTGTAGCACACAACTTTGGGTTCCCGTGCACGCGCAGGTCCCAGACACTCTTATCTTCTCCGCAAACCGGAGTTCCAGAGCGCGCGGCAGCTTCATCGATCCTCTCGGCGCCCTCGGGGTAGCGCGGGCGACCTGCCGACTGGCCCTTGACCCCACCCCATCCCCGTCCTCTTACCCGGTGTTGGGCAGCATGACCTTCGCCGTTCAGAGAACTTGGTGGCAGCAGAACAGCAGCGAGCTGTGAGTGACAGGCGAACCCTCCCTCCGCATTTAGCCGCGCCCCCGGCCCCGCCCCGAGACCCGCTCGGGAACCGGCCCTCCTACAAGACCGAGATCCTACAAGACCGAGCTCCTACAAGGCGGTGTGCGCCTGCGCACACCGGGCGCTGGGCGGGTCTTCCCGCAGTTCTACAAACGATACCCAGGAAACCAACTCTCTGCGCAGGCGCTTTGGAAGACACCTCCGCCACGCCCCTTTCCCGGGTCTGTAGGTGACAATCAGTCTCTCCCGTGGGCCACTGTCGTGTCTAGAGCATCAGTACTACGTAGGCTTTTCCTCGCCAGCCTAAGTTCGGCGCGTCGGCGGCTCCGGCTAGCAGGATGGCGGATTGAGGGGTGGCTCCCGGGACTGACTTGAGGGTGCTGGGCGTCGTTTTTCCCTGTCTATGCCCGAGCCAAGGCGCTCTCTCCGGAGAACACTTGTAGACATCTGAAAAATGCTTTTGCAGAAGCCGGTCAGCGTCGCATTTTCGCTGCCACCGAATCTAAACTTAGCCTGACCTCCAGTGTCTGGAGACTGTCAACGAGCTTGTGAAAGATCTTGCAAAGGTCTCCCACAAGCATTCATTGTATGATCTGGGCCACAGAAATCAAATTTGGAGACGGAATCTTCAGTCCTGGACCGAATGCTGGAATGAGGTCGATTCTGAGATTCAGTTTCATTCTTGGAGCTATACCTAATTGAGCTACCCTGGAAATGAAGTTGTTTTGTATTTTGTAGTGATAGAAAAAGATGCTAAAGAGGTTGTTATCTAAAGCCTGGTTCAGAAAAATAACTTAAGACAAGTATGTACTCTCCTATTTGTCAAACCCTGGATCTTTTGGAAGAGCAGCTAGTGCTCTTAACCACAGAACCATCTCTCTAGCCCTAAATTAAATCTTCAAATTAAAAATTATCTATTAATTACTATTTACCTGTGGCTGTCAAATTATTAATAAATTATTATTAACCTGTGGATGTTTACTGCTTTATCACCTTGACCATCATCTAGTAACACGTGAGTTTGTGACATGATAATGATTCTTGATGATTCTAGAAGAATGTACTTATTCAACCAATATTAGCACCTCTTAAGTGACTTGAGAAACACAGCAGGCAGAAAAGTACAAAATCTCTGTCCTTACATAGGAAGTATGAGTAACCAGTTTGTCTTTGTAAATTCCAGCTGTTTCAGAAAGCTAGAGACAGATGAAATGCTTCATTGGCCCTTGGCTGCTTTTGCTGAATTGTCTGTATATTTTTCTGGTAACAGTGAAGTCTTGGTAGTGAGATGACACCTCTTCCATGTGTCTAAAGTGTTCCTTACTTTTGAAAGTTTTAATGTCCTAGGTCCCTCAGATTCCTATTTCTCTAGTAATGTTGCTTTTATTTCCATCTGTTACAAAAGGGAGGAGGGAGAGAGACAGAGTTCAGCTAAGTTGCAAACTAAAAGAGAAAAAGTTGTGGATTTTTCAGTCATAAAATGTATTTTGTAAATTCAACACTTAGACTTAAGTTATTTGGCTGGGGCTGGGGTTCATTTGTGGAAAGTAAGTTTATTCCTAAATATTAGCAGTAATTTTTCTAAGCAAACTTAAATTGAATCATTATTATTATTATCATTATTATTAATGTTTATGGGTGCTTTGTCTGCTTTTTGCATGTTTGTGCACCTCCTGTGTACACTACCCAAAGAGGCCAGAGGAAGGTTCCAGGTTCCCTTGATCTGGTGGTTGTTAAGATGCCTTGTGGGTTTTGAGAATAACACTCTGGATCTTTTAGAAGAGAAGCCAGTGCTTTTAACCACGGAACCATCTATCTCTCTAGCCCTAAATTAAATCTTTAAATTAAAAATAAATACATAAGCAAATAATTGACAGGGCTTCGTGGTTGAGTGAGTGCTACTCTCCCTGAGGACCCAGGTTTGGTTCCAAGCACTCATGTCAGGTGGCTTACAACTATCTGTAACTACAGATTCAGGGAACCATGGTGCCTTTGTCCTTCTCGGGCACCCACATACAGGCATACACAGACACAGACATATGCACAAAAAAAAATAGCCAGGCATGGAGACAGACATTTTTGATCCCAGCACTCTGGAGACAGAGGCAGGTGGCACTACCTAGTGAAATTCTGTCTCAAAGAAATAAATGGTAAGCAATTAAATCTCTTGGCTAATGTTAAATATTTTGACAGGTATTAAAATGCGATTTGGAGTTATCTACAACCTTCCACCATAGTGATTACGGGTGTCACATACGGGTCAGCCATGGTAGCCCGTGCCTCTACCTAGCCTAAGCTGCTAGTGAGACTCTATCTCAGAACAAAAGCAACGCTAGAGATTGGGAGTGGGTAAGGAAGAAGAGGAGGTATTAATATTAGATATGGGTTTACAATGTGAACAGTTTGGTTTAGACTTTAGGGTTTTTTTCTAGCTGCAGTATGAATAATAGCTTTGGAGAAGATGGAGCCACAGAAGCCTATAATAATGTCATGAACAAGGAAAATGTTAGACAATGTGACCCAAAGCAGTGACGGTGGGAATAGGAAGATGTAAGAAATAGAGCCAACCAGATGTAACTAATGGTATACGTGGAGAGAAGAAGAGAAGATGGTGTCCAAGATGACTGCCAAATTTCTGTTATAAACTCCTGGGAGTATAGTAGTACCACAAACAAGACTAGAAATACAAAACAGGGGTTCGTTCTATGGCTGGGCACTGTCATCTCCCCTCCAAGACCTTCTCTAGGTTGCTTTGGTCAGGTGTTTTTTCCTAGGAACAAGAAGAGCAACTACGGTCCTGCCTTAGCGGAGCCATGCTTGCTTCCATCTCTTTTCCCTCCTTCCCCTTTCCCGTAGGCTGGGACAGGAATATGGACCTCAGCTAGATTCATGCAAAAGAAGATAGAACCCACACTGTGCTTCTCAAACTGTAGCATGAGCCACCATCACCTGGAGATTGTATGGAAACACAGCTGGTGCACAACAGTGGTTCCTCAAAAAAGTAAAAATAAAACTGATGTATGATTCACCAGCTCCAACTCCAGCAAATTAAAGAGAGGCTTGCACACCTGTATTGGTGGCAGCATTATTTAGAGTGGCCAAAAGGTTACAAGTGTTTGTTCTTTGGTGGGAATGGTAAAGTAAATGTCGCATATGCATATCATATCATATATCATATCATATCATATCATATCATATATCCTGTTTGTTTGTTTGTTCAATACAGGGTGTCTATATGTAGTCCTATGTAGACTATGTAGACCAGGCTGGTCTCAAACTCACAGTGATCCTTGTGCCTCTGTCCCTCAACTTCTAGAATTCAAGGCATGCACCATCACTCCCTGTGGGGAATAATGGAGTTGGCCTGATCTAGCTGCCTTGAGAGGCATTATAGGATTTTCAGGTTAGAGTGCATGGCTCCTGGGGTACTATGTGACTTCATACTCCCCAGGCAGTGAAGCATTCAGACCAATTAGTGTTTCTCTGTTATGTTCTGTTGGGGGCCGACTTTTAGCAGAAAGCGGCTATCAGCTTTGCAGCCATCTTGAGCCATATAACCTGACATGAGACTTGGATTACAATAGCCTACAACAGCTGAGCACACTCCGATAATCTTGGTTTAGATACCTTGAGATTAAAGGTGCGAGAGATTAAAGGTGTGTGAGATTAAAGGTGTGTAACTTAAGAGTATGACTTAGAAGTGTAGAGATCAGAGTTAGAGACAAGACCTAAGGGCATGATTAAAGGTGTAACTTAGAGGCGTGGCTTAGAAGTAAGACATATAAAAGGCAGAGACAGAATCAGACTGAGATCAGAGAATCAAGACACATCAGACATTAGGTAGAGTCTGCCCTCACCCTTGCTCTTGCTGAACCCTGACCCGCAGACCGGAGCGGCAGCTTGGGCCGGGATACAGTGGCCGCCCAAACGTGGGTCGGCCCGGGCCTCAACATTTTGCCTGGGCTGCGACGTTTTTGGCCGCCCCAACGTGGGGCTAGTGTGGACCCCAACATTATTTTGGCCGCCCCAACGTGGGGCTAGTATGGACCCCAACAATGTTCCCTTAATAGCCAAGGAAGCATGGAAGCCTGACAGGACAATTGGTCTTAGACATTAATCTTATGTACCTTGTATAGCTTGTAAACGTCATTGTTTCCTGGCAACCACAACTGTATCAATCCTGACAATTGCCATTATATTCTGTTTCTGATAAAGGTATTAAAAAAAATGTGACTGCTCTAAATAAACTTGTCATAGCCTCAGTCTTGCTGTCGCCCCTCTAACCCAAGCCTGGTTTGTTGGGAGCTGACTTTTAGTAGAAAGCGGCTAGATCAACTTTGCAGCCATCTGGAACCATATACCCTGACGAAAGACTTGGTTGTCAAAAGCCTATAACAGCTGAAGCACACTCTGATAAGTATATTGTTTATCCCACATAGCTTGTTTTGCTGTTTACTGCCCCCAGCTGCAAGGTGCACGTGGTAGTCACGCCTGCAAGGCATGCAGTTCACGTGCTGTCCACGTGCTATCTACACCATACATGCTTGTAAGGCGCACGTGCTATCCACGCCTGCAAGGCATTGCGGTGCACGTGCTGTCCACGCTATAGACACCTCTAAGGCTTACGTCATATCAACACCTGCAAGGCACATGGTATTCACGTGCCTACAAGGCACGTGGCAAAAGCGTATAAATACCTCAGATTTCCCTTCAATAAAAGAGATGAGACTTGAGAAAAGAGTCAATAAGAGAGATTCAATAAAAGAGACTTGAGTCTTGAAGAGAAACTTGATAAAAGAGACTTGGTAAGAGACTTGATCAGAATCTCTGTCTTGTCTCCATTCTTCGCGTCTCTTCCCCTTTATCCTCTCCGCCAAGCGTGGAGCGGAGCAGGCCGCAACATTTTGGCCCACAAAGCCGGGCAGTACGGGCCGCAACACTGGCTTAATTCCTGCTGGCCATGTCAAGTGACCTTTGCCAGGTCAGTAAGCGTGGGTGTTCATACCAGCCATACCACTCAGTTTTACGCAGCAAGGACATGCTAACACATGCTGCAACATGGGTGAACCTTGAAAATCTTAAGTTAATTAAGGACATCATAAGGAACAAGCACAATGTAACTATAGTTATATGAGACATATAAAGTAGTTCAATTCAGACAGGAAAGAGGAAGGTGGTGTTTGTCCAGCATCGGTGACATCGGTGACAGGGGAAATGAGGAACTATTTAAGTTCAGTCATTTAACACTAAACTGACTCCTACTGCAGTTTTTTGGCAAACTGCACCCATATTATGGGTTCATCTTCCCTCATCCCCCAAGAAGGTTCTTAATCCATACTATGCAGCTGTAGCAGATATGATTATGTTAGGCAGAGATAACAGTCAAAAATATTTTGGAAAAGATCCTGATATCATAGTATAACCCTATACAAGGCATCACGTTGATTGGCTTGTAAGACCCCCACAAGGGGACCCTCACCCAAGTCCGGAACTGCACGAACCCAAGGACACACGAGAGACCTTCTTGATGCAATTGCAGAGGAGGTTTAATGACAAGGGCCCTTGGGCCAGAACATATCTCACGCAGGAGATAGAGGTTCCGACCCAGAACCCATTAAATTTGGGATAGTTATGGGTAGGGGTTGGGGGGAGCGGGAAAATTTGGTGCGCTTACATATGATTGGATATTTCAAACATCAGCAACTTGCAGAAGTGGCTACGTGTGAGCTGACAGATGACTAGTTATTTTGACCATGAAACCTTGGACTTCTCAGAAAGGGGGAGAGAAAAGTAAACACCAGATGGCCCATTACTCACTTGGGCTTATCTGGGCACGTCTTAGCATGCCTTTTCATTTGGATTATCCTGTCCCTGCAGGGGCTTAATATTTTTATTATGACTATATTTAACAAATTGTTAAATATAGTCATAATATTTTATGACTTTTGCTTTATTTTATGACTTTGCTGACCATGAATTTTTGTTATTGTTACAATGCTGCTTTCAAATTTTGTTCTCACAGGTTTATGCAGAATTCTGAAGTCTGGCCTATTGCATGTGCTTCATTTGCTGGTCAGATAGATAATCATTATCCACCAGATAAATTGGTTCAGTTGTGTAATCATCATGAATTTGTTTTTCCATCTCGTACTGCACATGAACCTATCAAGGAAGCATTGCTAGTTTTCACTGATGGTTCCTCATCAGGAACAGCTGCTTATGCCTTTAAGGATTAAGTAATCTCTTTTGCTACATCATCTGTATCAGCTCAATTGGTTGAATTACATGCTGTTATTGTGGTGTTTCAAGCATTTCCAAATCAAACTATTAATATTTATACAGATAGCTCATATATAGCTCAGTCTATCCCTCTGCTAGAAACTGCTGCACAAATAAAGCATTCCTCAGAAGCAGCTGATTTGTTTTTACAGTGCCAACAATTAATTTTGAGGAGAAAGTGTAAATTCTTATAGGACACCTGAGAGCCCACACTGGGCTACCAGGTCCTCTCTCTGAAGGAAATACCAAGGCAGACCTAGCTACTCGTATAGCTGCAGTGACTTTATCAGATCAGCAATCTAATTTGGATCAGGCCATAAAGGCTCATGAGTTACATCACCTTAATTCTAAAACTTTAAAAGGGATGTTTAAAATTACCAGAGAACAAGCTAGACAAATTGTTAAACAATGTCAATCATGTGTTAAACTTTTACCAGTTCCTCATTTGAGTGTAAATCCAAAGGGACTGATACCAAACAGTATCTGGCAAATGGATGTTACTCATTATAATGAATTTGGCAAGAAAAATATATACATGTATGTGTAGACATATACAGTGGTTTCATTTATGCAACATTACAAACTGGAGAA
The DNA here is from genome assembly GCF_011762505.2 of Arvicanthis niloticus. Lineage (NCBI taxonomy): Eukaryota > Metazoa > Chordata > Mammalia > Rodentia > Muridae > Arvicanthis > Arvicanthis niloticus. The sequence continues at coordinate 85,543,416 of NC_047662.1, forward strand.
GCAAGCAAGCAAGCATGTGATCGCTCATATGCTTGCTACAATCGCTGTATTGGGTGTGCCTAAACAGATAAAAACTGACAATGGCCCAGGTTATACAAGCTCCAGTTTCCACCAATTTTGTGAGAAATTGGGAATACTACATAAAACAGGTATTCCATATAATCCACAGGGCCAAGGTATAGTAGAAAGGGCACATCAAACCATTAAATGTCAATTTGAAAAAATTAAAAAGGGGGAATGGTACCCTACCAAGGGATCCCCCAGAAATATCCTTCATCATGCACTCTTTATTTTAAATTTTTTAACTTTGGATTCTGAAGGAAAATCTGCTGCAGATAGATTCTGGCATCCTGATACCAAAAAGAATTTTGCAACAGTCTTCTGGAAAGACCCATTAACTGGAACCTGGAATGGGCCAGATCCAGTGCTTATCTGGGGAAGAGGTTCTGTTTGCATATATTCCCAAACTGCAGATGCTGCACATTGGCTGCCAGAGAGACTGATTAAACAAATAGACAACAATAACAAATCCAGGGAGGAGAAACCCCCTGAGAAGCGTATTTTTTCTTCACAGGAAACATGAAGATGCTTCACAATTGCCTTCAAACTGGAACAGATCAACGAGTAAACCTGACTTGGGAAGTTATCAGTGCTGAAGAAGACATCACCACCTGAATCTCCAGGGTGGCTCTATTGGACTCTTGATTCCCTGACTTATGATTTAGTGGGGAACTAGATTGTTTTAGATTTAGTGGGAATTTAGATTGTTTAGACACAGGAGAAAACACACTATCACAGTTACTATAGTTGTTTTTTGGGTTTGAGATTGACTAGAGCAGGAACAGGGAATTCCTTAGTTTTCTTTAGATCAAAGCTATGATCAGTTTTGTATTTCTATAGATTTAGATTCTGATCTAAGACATTTATAAACAGAATAGAAGAGGCTTACACTTTTTACTCCTCTGATAGAGGGAGTTATATGTTGCCCTTAAAAAAGAGTGTTACTGTCATACTAACTATTCAGGTGTTGTTAAGTCTCTTGTCTTTTGGGTCCATGTGGTTCAACAAACTGATGGCTTTTGTATGAAATGCTATTCAAATGAAACCCACACAGGTCCACTATTACAGGCTGGAAGTAGGGGACTCTGAAACCTCTGTCATCAAGACTGACGAGGATTAACCCCTAACTTACACACTAAGCCGGATAGTCAGTGATGGGTAAGAGAGCATACGGAGACCCTTGCCCCTAAAAGAAGGGAGGCCTCACCATCCTAAGACAGGAACTCAACCAATGGCTGTTGAATATCCAAGGACGGGAAAGGGAGGCTGGGGTCCTTTGCTCTAACCTAGGACAGACACAGTTTCCGTAAGTTTTCCCAGCCTTCCCTTTTGAAAAAAAAAAAATTAAAAAGGGGGACCTGTTGGGGGCTGACTTTTAGCAGAAAGTGGCTATCAGCTTTGCAGCATCTTGAGCCATATGCCCTGACATGTGACTTGGATTACAATAGCCTACAACAGCTGAGCACACTCCGATAATCTTGGTTTAGATACCTTGAGATTAAAAGGTGCGTGAGGTTAAAGGTGTGTGAGATTAAAGGTGTGTGACTTAAGAGTATGACTTAGAAGTATAGAGATCAGAGTTAAGAGGCAAGACCTAAGGGCATGATTAAAGGTGTGACCAAAAGGCATGGCTTAGAAGTAAGACATATAAAAGGCAGAGACAGAACAGAATAGAGAACCAGACACAACAGAGAGAAGACAGGCAGCAGGCACTTGGAAGAGAACTTGGAAGAAATAACTTGGAACTTGGAGGGACTAGGAGCTAGGGACTACGCACTAGGAACTCAAGACTTAGGACTTAGACTGAAGAATAAATGGGATTGAAACACACTGTCTGGTCTGCATTCTTCGAGTCCGTCCTCACTCTCGCTCTTGCTGAACCCCGACCCTCGGACCGGAGCGGCAGCTTGGGCTGGGATACAGTGGCCGCCCAAACGTGGGTCGGCCTGGGTCTCAACATTTTGCTTGAGCCGAGACATTTTTTGGCCGCCCCAACATGGGGCTAGTGTGGACCCCAACATAGTTAAATGAGGAACTATTGCTTGATGGGTACAGAATTTGAGTTTTAGAAGTTTTGTTTTTTTAAAATACTATAGATGGATAGATAGTATATTTACTATCATTCAGCTTATGAACTTAATAATGGTCAAGATAGGGCACTGGGCATGCAGCTCAGAATTGGAGCCTTTCTAGGATGTATACTACCCTGAGTTTAATTACCTGCACTGGAAAAAATTGTTTTTTATTTAATACATTTTATCACTTTCGCCACCATTAAAAGAATAAAGTAATTTTGAAGTTTTTTGCTTGCAAGTGTTTTGTTTGCACATTTATAATGTACCCCATGCATGCATTTCCCTCGGAGGCCCAAAGAGGGCGTCAGATTCCCGGAACTGGAATTAGAAATAGTTGTGAGCCACCATGTGGGTGCTGAGAATTGAACCCTGGTCCTCTGTAAGAGCAGCCAGTGCTCTTAACCACTGAGTTGGCTCTCCAGCCTCCCCAAAATAAAATAATTAGAAGGAGGAGGAAGAAGAGAAGGAATAGGAGGAAAAGGACAAGAACAAGAAGAAAAAGAAGAAGCAGAAGCACCGGCAAGCCATCCACAGTGACATAGTTGTAATCCCAGCTTCTTGGAAAGAAAAGTTACAAGACCAAAGCCTTCCCCGGGCTACACAGGGAGCTCAGGGGCAACACTGGGCAACTGAGTAGGACTCTGAGAGCTACACAACATGTCCCAAAAGACAACAAAACGTTACAGATGAACAGTAATGGAAACCGCTGACTTAGATATGTCAGTGTTGCTTCATTAATCATATCAACTCTGACACACCAGTTTGGGATGTTGATAAAGAGGGTTACACAGGTCAGTGACTAATCTTCATTGTCAACTTGACTGACTTCAGAATCACCGTGGAAACACATCTCTGAATGTGCCTGTGGGGTGTTTATAGAAAAGTTTAACTGGGGGTGGGGGGGACTCACACTGATTAGGTGGCTCAATTTCATGGGCTGGACTCTCAAGCTGAATCAAAAGAAGAAAACAATGCGAATGCCGTCATTCATCTCTTCCTGGCTTTGCATGCAGCATAACCAGCTGCCTTCCCCACGGGCACCGACTGTGAGCCAAAATAAACCCTTCCTCAGAGGTTTCTGTCAGACATTTTGTCCCAGCAACAATTAAAGTATTAGCGCAAGAGGAAATCCGTACTTTCTGCTCAGCTTTTTGATGAACATTAAACTGTTCTTAAAATGTATGTTCTGTTAAACAGCAGCAACAGAAACTAATGTGGGGGAGGGGCTGGAGAGATGGTTCAGCAGTTGAGAGCACTGACTGCTCTTCCAGAGGTCCTGAGTTCAATTCCCAGCAAATATGATGGCTTACAACCATCTGTAATGGGATCTGATACCCTGTTCTGGTGTGTCTGAAGATACAGTGTGCTCACATATATAAAATAAATCTTTAAAACAAAACTATCATAGTACTAGCATAACAGAAGGCATGTAGACCAGTGCGTTGGAATTGAGAACCTAGAAGTAAACCCATGTGTTGGCAATTGCTTTCATCAAGTATATAGACATTATTCAGTTTGGGCCAAAACATACTGTATTACAAGGATGTTAAGATAACCAGAAACCCATATGTATAAAACTAGATCCCACCCTCACTCCATAGGAAAAAAAAAATCAGTGTACAATCGATCAGAACCCTAAATTTAAGAACTAGAACTGTGAAGTTCTTAGAAGAAAACCCAGAGGTAAACATTCGTGGCCTTGCCTTCTGCAATGACTTTTTTGATTCAGCAACAAAAGCATAAGGAAGAAGAGATAAAAGGTATTGGGGTCCAGCAGATTAGAACTTTTAGGCAGAGGGACCTCAAGTTACAGGACTGTCAACCCACTCGCTGCCCCTTACCTGGTACTCAATAAACCTATTTTTCTCCCTACCAAGTGTTTTCCCTCCTTCCCCCCCCCAAATGTGTGTGTGTGTGTTGTATGTTCTAACATGTTTGGGAGTATAATTATGTGGTGCACATGTGTTTGCATCCTTGTAATGGCTAGAGATTGATGCCCTTGAGGCAGTCTCTCAATCAAACCGGAAGCTCAGCAGAAGATATGGCTAGTAAGACTAGCCAGTTTGCCTGGCAAATGGAGGCTGGAATTACAGGCAGGAATTACAGACGTGGAATTACCACGTCTGCCTGAGACCTCTGAGTAACTTTTCCAGCTACTCTCAAAATGTTTTGTACTTCACAAGATGCTATCAAGGAATGGAAAGCCAGCTTGGTATGGTGGTACTCGGCTGTACTTGGCTGTACTGCGAGCACTAGGGAAGAGCCGTAAGTGGATTGGGAACTCAAAGCCATTCTTCACAATGAGTTTGCTATCAGCCTGGTTACATGAGACACCCCCCTCCCCGTCTAGAAAAGAAGAAAAACAAATTGGAAGAGTACCCAACCAGATTTAGCATCTTCTACCTGATAAAGAACTAGTATCTAGTATTTCTGAAAAACTCACAGTGTAGCAAGAAAGATAACTGACCCGAGTTTAAAATGGACAAAGAGGGCCATTGAAATGACTCCATGGGTAAAAGTGCTTGCTGCCAAGCCTGACAACCTGACTTTAAATGCACCCTGTGGAAGGGGTGAACTGGGCTTCTGCAAGTTGTGGCCACTGTGGGACACAGATGCACACATGTAGTTTTAAAAAGTGATCAAAGCGGGGCTGGAGACATGGCTTGATGATGGTTAGAACACTGGCTGCTCAGATTCGTTCCCAGCATCCATAGGCAGCTCACAACTTCTATAATGTCTGTTTCAGAGGACCCAGTGTCCTCCTCCAGCTCTGTGGGCACTGCATCATTTGTGTACAGACATACATGCAGACAACACACACACATATATAAAAATAAAGCTAAATTTTTAAGTTGAAAAAAAATCAAAGATCTAGAAACACTTGGAGGTTGAGGCAGGAGGATCGTTTGAGACCAAAAGCATGATTTCAGACTAAGCAACTCAGGCATACTCCATCTCCAAAAACAAAAGCAAAAATCCTCATAGGATCTGAATAGAAAATTCTCCCCAAAAGACATGCTAATAGGCAACAAGCAGACAGGGAAACGCATACCAGCATTAATGCAACTAAATACCGCGAGATTATGTAGCTTTGCAGCCACTAGGATGGCTAAAATCAAAAGGATAGAAAATAACCAGTGTTCAGAGGATGGAGAAATTGGAACCCTCAGACGTTGCAGCAAGAAACGTAAAACTGCGCAAGAAGCGTTAGGAAGTAGTTTCACAATCTCTCAAATAATGGACCTCCTGGACGTCCATGGGCACACCGAAAGAGAAATGAAGGCAAACAGTCAAAACTACCACCAGGTGGCGATGTTACTTTAAAATTCAATTTTGTTCACCAGGAAATTGTTAGCATCGTGATAGACAACTATAATTAATTTGAGTTAAGGCAAAAATACGAGGTTCCCTATAGGACTGCCATCAAGAAGTAAGAATACGTATTAATTAAAAGAAACCTTTAAAGAAAATTGTTTTGAGAGAACAAAATAAGTTATATAAAATTTAAATCCCTAAAAGAAATGTTTGGCCTCGAGCGCCCAATGTTCCTGCTTCTCCCTCTCAAGAGCTAAGATTACAGATACTGCACCTACATAATTATACGTTGTCATTAAACGCTCCTCCATCTGGTGACTAACCACCACCTGTGACTCCAGATTCAAAGCCCTCCTCTTCTGGAATCCATAGGTACCTTCATGCCTGCACACACATACACACTCTCACACGTATGAGAAAATAGATCTTTCAGGGCTGGTGAGATGGCTCAGTGGTTAAGAGCACTGACTGCTCTTCCAGAGGTCATGAGTTCAAATCCCAGCAACCACGTGGTGGCTCACAACCATCCATAATGAGATCTGATGCCCTCATATGTCTGAAGACAGCTACAGTGTACTTACACTAAATAAATAAATTTAAAAAAAAAAATAGATCTTTCAAATAGAAAAAAAAAATAACTGTATGTTATCACCAAAAGCAGATATTTTCAGTGACTTTAGGAGCGTCAAGGGTCTCTTGAAAATGTTCATTTTCTTCTCAGACAAGATAGGCCATTTTGCCCCAGAGTCACTTGAGAAATCCTTGGAGTCTTCAGAGTGTGGCAATTGCTTCTGATATGGTACCAAACCTCCCACATAGAATTCCTGTGTCTCTTCTTGCTTGCTTCATTACTGCCAGTGGTTATCCAATAATTGTAGGATAACCTCAGCCCTGTACTTCACTTGTATTTTCCCTAGTGATATGTAATTCCAAAGACAAAGGGAAGGCCAGCGCCCTCTTCTAATACAGGGTTTGCAATATCATTACAGTGTTCATCTCTGTTAGGATTGAAACATTTACATTAATTTTGATAGATTTTTAAAGCAGAGGGAAGATTTTATATCTGCTATACTGTACTGAAACATAGTTTTGTTTTTGTTTTTATGTTTAAGATAAGGTAACCCAGGCTGGCCCTGAGACTTACATTTCTCCTATGCCAACCTTCCAAATTCTGGGATTACAGGCATGCACCAGTGAGGCCCACTTCTGGTTTTGTCTTGCTGAGTGTATCACTGAGCTCTTTTTAAGTTTATACCAAAAAAGCCTATCTTAACTGTTTGTGTGCACGCGCGCATGTGTGCGCGCGTGCGTGCACGCATCTGCCTGTGTGTGTGCATGCTTGTGTTAATAATATATATTACTTTGTGTTGTGCTGTGTGTGTATATATATCATGTGTACTTGACTGTGAATGTGTGTGCTGTGGGTGAGCATGTGAGAGTCATAGGACAACTCTGTGGAGTTAGTTCTCTCTCTTTTTTTTTTTTTTTTTTTTTTTTTTTTTTTTTTTTTTTTTTTTTTTTTGGTTTTTCAAGACAGGGTTTCTCTGTGTAGCCCTTGACTGTCCTGGAACTCACTCTGTAGACCAGGCTGGCCTCGAACTCAGAAATCCGCCTGCCTCTGCCTCCCAAGTGCTGGGATTAAAGGCGTGTGCCACCACTGCCCGGCTTGTTAGTTCTTTACCCAACCTTTAAGGGAGTTCCAAGAATCAAACTTAGATAGCCATGCCTTTGTGACAAAAACCTTTGCTTGCTGAGCCATCTTACCGGTTCCCTACCTTAACTTTTTAAAAGCGGTTTATAGTTTTTCTTCATTTAAATGCACTCTAAATTGATGTAATCCTTTGTATCTGTGATGAAACACAAATTTAAGACATTTAGGTATTTTCAAACTTGTCTCTATGATAAAGTGTCACCATAAAAAACATTTGGACATGTATGTACTCTTGCTCAGAACCCATATTTCTCTACAATACATTTCTGAAAACTGCTCGATGGATATTCACGTGCATATTCTTCAGGACACAGCTAATAACCGATACTAAGGTTTCCCAACCTCAGAATGGTTGGCCTTTGTGGTTAGATAACCCATTGCTGTAGCAGGTTGTTGTGGACAGTATACAGTAAGATCAATAACTTCCTGGTCTGTAATCTGTAGATGCCAACAACACTCCTTGTCAGTTTTTCCACTCACTATAGTAAAATACACCTAACATAAAGGCTATCACTTTAACCTATTTTACAAGCAGAGCTACCTTAGTGGCATTAGATACATCACACTGCTGTGGAGCTTTGCCTCATTCATTGCCAGTTCCAAGTTTGAATAACTAAAAATGTCCCTAAAAATTGCTAAAAATCTCCAGAGGGCAAGTTGTTGTGAGGGCTTGCAACACCACAGAGATGACTTCTAGAGTGTAAATGCCATGAACGGCAGACAGGAGCAACAGAAAGCAAAACAAAGGCTGGGGAGGTTAAAGGAAAAATAACACCATGCTCAGGATCCCAGCCTCCCTCCTATAAAGAAAGAAGGACATGGCTTCAGAGAACATCACTGAAAGCGGGTTGTGGTGGTCCATGCCTGTAATTCACTGATTGTGAGGCTGAGGCAAGAAGGAGGTGAGTTCCAGGCAAGCCCTGGACTGCATAGTAAGAGTCTGTCTCATAAAACAACAAGAAGAAGTTTGCTTCTAAATTTACAGTACTTTTTCTTAGTTTTTGTTTTTGAGAAAAGGTCTTATTTCTGAGGTCCAGGCCAGCCTCAAATTGATGGCAATCCTTCTGTTTCAGCTTTCTAAGTAGTGGAACAACAGGCATGAACCACTTCCTGGCTGCAATATGTGTGAGCACAGCTATATTAAACATATACATTGATCTTTAGCATGCTGGATTTTAAATGGATTGCTGGATCGGACAGTTCTGGTTATCCGTAGGCTTAGATTTTTTTAAAAACCTACTTTAATAAGGTTTCTCAAATGCTTCAAGCCCCCTTCTAGCCCACTGTCCAAAGGTAGGAGAGAAAAGATTTGGACAAGGGGATGTGGACCTGTTTAGAAGTAGTTCTGTAGGGCCATTTCAATCTCCATTTGTCAGGCCACCAGTCTAGTTCAGTAGTGTCAGGATACCAAACACCAGTCGTCAGTGGTGGCATGATCCAGCAGAAACTGCCAGGTCTCTGCCAAACTGGCAAGTCTATGGAAGCAACCAGGACCAGCTGAAGTGCCAGGAGTTTTCTGGTGTGCCTCTCTCACAAAGTGAAGACCAGTGAAGACTCAAGACCAACGAAGAGCTATGCAGTCATCTTGTCACTGTGTGCTGAGTCCTATCTACACTCTCTCCAAACACCACATGTCCTCTCACAGATCTTGCCTCAGCAAAACACCACGTGAGTCTGTATCACATGACACAACCAGAAACTTGCACGTCAATTATCTGAGACACTTCAATGATGTATAATAGTGGCAACATTAATTCATATTCTCACTAACAGCACATGTCTCCCTTTCGCCTCATATTCACCAGTTATTGGTATTTTTAAGATATCTATTCTTTATTTCTCTGTGTGTGCTCGTGTGCATGTGCACGTGTGCATGTGCATGCGTGTGTGAGTGTGCGTGCGTGTGTGTGTGTGTGTGTGTGTGTGTGTGTGTGCTCTCTCGTCGTGAACTATTTGCAGGTGCCCACAGACACTAGAAGAGGAAAGCAGATTCCCTGGATCTGGGGGTTCAGATGGTTTGTGAACTCCTAGACGTTGGTGTTAGAAACCAATTCTGGTCCTCTAGACTTGTGCTCTTAGTCTCTAAGGCTTAGGTTGAATTTAAGCTCTCTCTCCAGTCCCCCCAATCCCATCTGTCGTTTATTTCAGTGGTACTCAATCTAACTGGGGTGACAAAATTCCCAAGTGTAGTTTTGGTGTGCATCTCCCTGATGGTTAGTGATATTGACAATGTTTTGTACACGTTTTGGCCATTAATATACTCTATTTTGAGAAGTGTCTACTCAGGCAATCCACTTGTTTTCTGATTGGACTTCCCTTCTCTGTTGAGATCCTTATACATTCTGGAAATGAATCCTTGCCAGACGAAGTTCAAAAGTATTACCTGCCATTCTGCACATCTCTCTTTGATTCCTTTAGAAGTTTCTAAACTTCTTAGTCTGATGTAATCGCTTTCGTGTCCTATGCTTTGAGAGTCAGACCCAAAAGATCTTTGCCAATACCGTTGTTCTCAAGTATTATTCCTCTATTTCCTTCCACTGGTTGCACAGTTTGGGGTCTTAAATTTAAGCTTACTGGCTAATCTAGCTGGGCTGGCCAGGGAGTCCCAGGGATCCTGCTGTCTCTGCCACCCAACAGGCCACCACTCAATGCTTTTTGTGTACTGATTCTGGGAATTAACTCAGGTCCTAGTGTTTTCAGTGTAAGTATTTTACTACCTGAGCCGCCTCTGCCTTCACAGCCCCAGGACTGCCATGGCATGTACTTATTTGTAATTTCTTTCCCTTTACTAAGTTCCGGTTTGTCCTTTTTCTAGTCCCGAATGATACATTGTTTGGTCTTGTGTCTGCAATCTTTCTACTTTGTTAATGCAAGCACTTTTTCCCATAGACTTCCTCTGAGCACCGTTGTGTTTTTTTAGCTGAATCCTGGAGGTTTCAGTATGCTGTGTTTTCATTTTTGTTCCTTTCAAGATAAACTTCCCTCTTCTTATTTTTTCAATGGCTCGTTCATTCAAGAGAATGTTGCTTAATTGACATGTATTTGTACAATTTCTAAAGCTTCTCTTGCTGACTCTTATCTCAGAGAAGATAATGGAATGATTTAAATTTTCCTGAATTTGCTGAGATTCGAATTATATATAGCCTAGCCTATGGTCTACCCTAGAGGACGGCTCACTTGACCATGAGAAGAAAGTATATACCCTGCAGCTAATTCTGCAACCTGCTGGAGGACAGTCAAGGTCAATAGTTTGTTAGACCATTTTGGCCTATAGAATAGATTTAATGTTTCCTTGTGGATATTTTGGCTTGGATAATTATATATTAATAGAAATAAGATATAAACGGGGTCTGAATATATTCTAATTTGTCTCTTCTTTTATAGCTAATGGTGTTTGTATTCTATAACTGAGTGCTGCTGTATTCATTGTGTTTATGAATCCAGAATAGCTATTTCTTCCTGTTAAAGCCTTTCCTTTATTATTTTATTCATCCATTAATGAAGAGCCAGCTTCACTGACTCTTGGACTTTTTTTTTTTTTTTTTTTTTTTTTTTTTTTAGACATGGTCTTATGAATCCCAGGCTGATTTTCCAAGACAGGGTCTCTCTTTGTAGTTCTGGCTGTCCTGGAACTTGCTCTGTAGACTAGGCTCACAGAGATCCACCTGCCTCTGCCTCCTGAATGCTGGGATTAAACTACATCCCAGAAACACTGACCTTCCTGCCTCCACCTCCTTCATGCTAAGATTACAGACACATTCAGTTTATTTAACATTTTTGTTTGTTTGTTTGTTTGTTTGTTTAAGGGTCTCACTATGTAGCTCTGGCTGGCTTAGAACTTGTTATGTAGACTAGGCTGGCCTCAAACTCACAGAGATTCATCCACCTGCCTCAGCACTTGCCTCTGCTGGGACTGAAAAAGCACACCACCACACCCAGCTCATTAACATTTTAAATATATTCTTTAATCTAACATAATTAAATTATGAGTTAAGTTTAATACAATTATAGTGACTCCTGTTCCCTTTTGATTTATGTTTGCACAGTGACCTTTCCCACCCCTCCCTTTTTTTAAATCTGTGTATACCTTTTCCAGTGACGATGCTTTCCTATAGACCACATGTAACTGTGTCTGCGTTTTTAAAAAATCCATCCAGTGAGTTTTTCTCACTGGTATCTTTCATTGAGTGAATAATCTATTTATATTTGAGATTATTGTTGATAAGTGAAGACAAGCTTCTGATTTCTCTCCTGGTGGTTCTGTGTACGTCTGTTCCTTTCTTGCGTCTCTGTGGTTTGGTGGTTTTCAGAATGCTGAGGTTTGATTTTCTTTAACCGGTGTATATGCCCTGCTGTTAGCTTTCACACATGCTCACACCTCCCAGCAGCCTTTCACTGTTGGCGGAGGGCACCTTTCACTGTTGCTGGTGGGGATGAATCCCCTTCATTTCTGCCTGTTTGAAGATGTGGGATGTCTTGATTTCTGCTTCACTTCTGAGTATATGAACACAGTTTCCATCCCCCACCCTGCAGTGCGTGCTGCCTCCCTTTCTCTCCATTTGATGAGGACTTTCAAGAGAATAAACTTTAAGCTCAGAAGTTGCTTGGTTGTTGTTGTTTATTTGTTTTTTTGTTTTTTTCCTTCTTGATTGGTGCTTCTCCCTCCTCCTCCAAGACAGAACTGGTCTCACTGTGTAGCCCTGGCTACCCTGGAATTTACTGTGTAGACCAGGCTGTCCTCAACCACATAGAGATCCTTCTGCCTCTGCCTCCTGAGCACTGGGATTAAAGGTGTGTGCCACTACAATGCTTGGCCTACAATTCTTAACCTTGAATGCAGATTAGAATAACTTGGGAGAACTTTAGAACATTCTGAGTTCAGGTCTTATAAAAAAGGGATTCTGGTGAAATCAGGAGGGTATTGTACTGGTCACTTTTCTCTTACTCTAATGATGATTGCCTTATAGAGAAGTCTGGAGCTTCCAGTTCATGCATTTTAGTCCAAAATTCTTTTAGTCCTACATGAGGAGGCACATCCTGGAAGAACCATGTGGCAGAGCTTCCTGTTTCACGAGTAAGCTGAAGCTTATTCATGGCTAGGAAGAAAACAGACAGAGGAAGGGATGGGTCCCACAATCCACTGGGAAGAAAAGCTCCCAACAACCCAAAGCCATCCCACTAGGCCCCCTCTTCTACATTTCCTACCATTTCCCAATAGTGTTAAACTGGGGGCAAAGCCTTCATGGACCTTGAGTGGGCTTTTCCAAACCTAAATTATAGCAGGGGTGCATCCAGGAAACTATGCTGTGAAGTCCTTTTGCTAGTTTTAATATGTAGCCGGGGCTGAGAATCACTGACTTCAGGATTATAATATAATCCTTATCCCTTTGCCTTCGTCTTGTATAGAAATGGGTATCTGATCAGGTTTGAATCCATCTGGGAAGATCTGGGGAAAATGGCCTGACTTTAAGAAAGCAATCGCTTGCTGGATCTTATTCCTAGGAAGACATCTCTCCAGTCTTCATGTATCATATGTAGAGAATGACAAGTCAGACAGACAACAGTTCCTCAGATGATCTCAACGTGAGGCAGTCTGAAATAGCATAGTGTATATAGTATAGAGTAGTTTGGGATGGCAGGCCTTGGACTCCCTCACGTGTGTATGTGGATGTGCTCCTTGGGTTGTGTTGCTTTGTTCAGTGTGACACTCAGACAGTTGATTCCATTGGGTTCTTGCCTTGCCTTCCCTCCAAGAATGGAGTGATGACAACTGAAGAAAGATGAGGAGAACTTTTATCAGCAATGCAGGATTAACAATTCAAACAGGAAAAACTTGAATAGGACCCCATACAGGAAACTTCTCAGTAGTGGGGTACCATCCCATAGGCTGCTGGCAAATTACAGCTCTAGGTTCTTAGCTGGCCCGTGGAAGCCAACTGACAGCAGTCCTCTGTAAAGCAAGGGTGTGGAGAACAGGCTGCTGAAGTGGCAGGTGTCAGAATTGGCAGGTGTCAAAATGGCGGTCTCGAGCAAGTCTATCTCTGGAGGTTCTCCAAGGCAGGAGCAGTCTTCCTTAGTAAATAGTGAGACTGATTTTGAAGTCTTTCTCTGAAGTCTGAGATCTGACCTCACCCCTCCTCAAGCCAGGCTGGCAAACCCTCTCCATTTATAGGGGCTCAGACAGGCCCTGATTCCTTTGGTGTGTTTGTGTGTGTATGATACTGGCTAGTAGGTTGTTCTTTTTCTCTGTCAGCTAAAGAATTGAATGACAGAAAAGAGTTCAGAGTATTGCAAAAGCAAAATGTATGTGTAAGTGCTACAGACTCTCTGAACAGAGAGGGCTCCCAGAAATGGATTGGTCCGAGGACAAGGGGGAGTTGGCTTTTCATTTGTGTTTCCAGGGATCTGCCTGGTGATTTCCTCCTCACGTTCTGTATCAGTCTAAAGGTGTAGATAAGCCCTTTCTGTAGGAGGGATTGGTTCCCTGTCTCTGCTATGTATCAGTTACTTTTCTGTGCTATGATTTAAAACAAACAAACAAACAAACAAACCACCACCTAAACAGAATCACAGAAGAAACTTTATTTTGGCTTCTGGTTCCAGAGGAAGAGTCAATAATGGTAAGGAAGACATGTCAGCAGAAGCCTGAGCAGGAAGCTGGCTGGTCACATTCTTTCACACAGGAAGCCAGGAGAGTGGACTGGAAACTGGGTGAGGCTATACACTCTCAAGGCCTGCCCTCAGTGACTTACGTCCTCCAACAAGACCTAGGTCCTGAAAGTTCTCTCAACTCTCAAGCCTCCCACCAAAAAGGAACAAGTCTTCAAATACATGAGCCCACAGGGCGATATTTCTCTTTCAAACCACCACAGTGCACGATCATGGAAACAGCTGTAATAGTGTCCCTTGCCCTGGTGCATGAAGACACAAACAGTTGCTGGGGGTTGGGACTTGGAGTTGGCCCCCAACTTTCTCTTAACTTTGTGGTGTAACATGGACAGAAAGATTCATTGTAGGTAAGGGAAAGTGATCTACTTTTGGGGGGAAATGGAAGCTTACTGCTGGGACCACAAAGCTACAATGATAATACTAATACTAATACTAATACTAATACTAATACTAATACTAAAATAGTAATACCATCTCTTTATGTTAACTAAAAATGAAGTTACTATATTCCCCTTCTCTCATCCTAGGGGCTGTGGCCTTGTGTGAGTGTTAGGTATAGAACAAGGGCCAATCCAGGCTGGAGAGACGGCTCAGTGGGTAAGAGTGAGTACTGCTTCTGAAGACAACCTGAGTTAGCTTTACCTAGGGTAAAGAGAGAGCAAGTCAAGTTCTTAAGTCTCTCTTTCTGCCCTAAGTTGTCAGAAGAGCATAACTGGACAGTCCGCACCCAGGCATTTGAACATGGTTCTAACTGCCAGCAATCTTTGCAGAGTCTCTGACTCATCACTTGTTAGTTGGGGGCCATCAAAGGCAGTCCTTTGTAGGTTCTCTCCCCGAGGCTTGAGCTCCAGGCCTCTACCAGGGAACTCCAAACCTTGCTGAGTCTCCCTCCTGTTCGTAACTGACTTTCTGAAGGACCAGAGATTGCTGGTGTGGCTAGTCCAGCTAACCACCTGGCTCCGCACATCCTTTGTCTTCCTATTGCTGAAATTATGGGTGGGCTGCCACACCTACCTTGCATTTACCTGGGTGCTGGGCGTCTGAACTCAGATCCTCGTGCCTGTGCAACAAGCACTTTATCCACGGACCCAACACTGCAGTCTCTAGACAAGCTTTTCAAACGACTTCTCAGCCACTTATGATACTAAGACTGAGAGTCATGTACTCATACAATGAAACCAAATGGAGACTGGGTTTTTAATGAATGTGAAATGCCAAACCAGCCTTGAATCCATAACTTTGAACTTCTTTTGATTGAGTATGAATTTTCAAAACAAAAATAAAAATTTTCTCCAGTTACTTTGAGTTTTCTGTTAAATGTGGGTGGACTTAATTCTTAATGGATATCCTATTTCAAGACCAAAGGATCAAAAGAATATGATCAATTACCAGGTTCTTAGGCACACTTATACTTCTAATGTGTTTCTCTCTGAGAAAAATCTCTTTTGTTCAAATTTCCTTCATTAAAATGGCCTTTCCTATTTTCATCTCCTGCTGGTCCCCACTCACAGGGTTGCTCTCACATCAGGATCCAGCCTCCTTTCCCAAGTCAAACATTTTCTTGCCTGAATTATTCATTTGGTTTTGAAAATAGCTTTAGCAAGAAAGTTCAGGGTGAGTATGTGTAGTACAATTTCCACTGGAAGTGTTTCCACCTAATTCTTCCTGGTATCCTGCCAGTAAGTATTATGTCAAATGTATCTGCATTTCCCAAAGACAGATGACTTTTGAGAAAGAGAATTACTGCATTTATATATTGAGAAAAAGAAATTCTTGACATTCCCATGATCAACACAAGCTTCCTCACTGACAGTGGTAGAAGAGGCAACAGCTCCTTTATATCTGGTGTTTGGATTGTACCTGATGTTTGAAATTAGTTTAAAAATCAAGCCCCATAGCCTCTTCCTACAAGATCCTTTAATGGTCTGAGGATTGCTACACAAAGGTCAAGCATTGGAAATACCTTGTGTTTCTACTCTCTTACAGATTACATTCCTCCTACGTGTGGTCCTCCTGCTGTCCTCCACAAAATTAAATTTTTGATTAAGAGCTCATCCTCCCTGTGTTTTGGACGACACACAATAAGAAGACCTAAACCCCTGGTGCAAGTGACCTTCTACCGTCTGGATGAGAGTAAGGCAGGGAGGGTCAACTTTCCAGTTACATAAATAATACATTCTCAGGGAGAAACTTTCCAGCCAGGGTTCTGTTTTCCTGTGTGTGTGTGTGTGTGTGTGTCTTTTTTTGACTGACCTTTTGCTTATTTGCCCACTCAAGGTTGAACATTTGCCTGGTGTCCTGCGGAATCATCAGCAGTTAAACATTTTTTTTTTTTTTAGAGCCATACTGGGAAGGGAGAACAGCTCTAGCCAGTTGTCTGACATTCCAGGAACTTTTCCACTGACCTTAGACTACGGCCTGCTTTTTGCTTTTTGCGTAAGGCTATTATTTCAACAAAGGGCTAGTCTGGAAAAAGAAAATAGGTACATGTTAACCAATCCACTTGGCTCTTTGTTAAAGAGTTCTGTCAAAGGATTCTGTGGACAAGTTTGAATTAGTAATCAGAGTTAAGGCTTTGTTCTAATTGTAAAGGAAAATTTGTATTTCCTGCTGGGTGTGGTGGCCCTAGCCTCTAATTCCAGCATTTAGGAGGTAGAGGCAGGCAGATCTCTGGGGGTTTGAGGACAGCTTCATTTACCAAAGGTAGCAAGTTCCAAGCCAGTCAGGACTACATAGTTAGTGCCTCCCCCAAAATGATTTATATTTCCTGCTTGTTATGTGGTCTCAGATACTCAACAATAAACTATCTTTCCCCCCATAGAACAGTAATAACAGTAACACTATTTCGGACATCTATAATATTTATCAACATTGTACTTCCTTGGAAATAATGGTGAGTCAGCGCAGAAGCTGTTTTGAGATACACAAGAACACAAATACACACATGCACACACACATATGCACACATACACATGCACACACATACACACATGTGCATACACACTGAAGGAAACTGATTTTCTGCTACCTTACAGCAGTTTTTCCAAGCTTTACTTCCTTAAGAAGATTAGGACCAGGCACCAGTTGCTTAGTCACTTAGATGTAGATGCGTTAGGAAAAGCTCGTGCTAAGGGGTAGTGAGCGCGAGGCTGGATGGGAAGAGTCAACTAATGAGAATGAAAGCCATTGTGTGCCACAGAACTTCTCAGAGTGATAGCCCTAGACAAGGAGAGAGAGAGCCAGAAATGTCAACAGCAATGATACCAGCGTGCTGATACAGCCCACGGCACAGGCTTTGAAGAATACTTGGCATTGTGTTCCCAAATCAGGGACTACAGTGGGGTTTGGCAAGAATCAAGTCAGCACCATTTTTAGCAAGTGAGATATTCCCGAAGGTTCAGTAGCATTTTGAAACTTGAAAGGGGATAAAGTATGCTGTCTATAAATTAAGAACACCCCTGGGGTCCATAACCAGAACAGAGGTAGACTTGAAGAAGAGATAACACACCGTATGGTTTTATTTCCCAGGATTCAGTTTCATGATCCATTATTGAAATGTACTTGTGAGGGGAGGCTGAAGGGTGAGTGAGTGCCCTCAATGCTGACCTGCAACTGTGAACTAAAAAGTAAACCAAGGAGTCTAAGTTTATACTGATCGTTGTGTAAACGTCCCACAACAGACAGTGGGGTGGTGATAGTTCAATTGATAAAGAACCAAACACAAGGACTTGAGTTTGATCCCCAAACTCTTTGTTTTTGTTTTTTATTTTCTTAAAGAAGGAAAGCTGGGTGTGACAGTGAATGTTTGTAATTCCAGAGCTAGGGAAGCAGAGACAGGTGGCTCCCTGGGGCTCACTAGCCATCCAGTCTACCTTATCAGTGAGTTCCAGGCCAGCAGGAAAATCTGTCTTTAAAAAGATAAAGTGGTTAGTGCCTAGGGCTGTCCTCTGACCTACACACATGCCCACTCATGCATATACACCTGCACCCATACATGTATACACAGATGTACACACACACATACATACACACATATACACTACATTACTGGCTAGATCTTTGGAAATTCTTAAGTTAAAAATTTAGAGGCAGTGAGCACATTTAGTACCCAGATTTTGTTTTTTGACAAATGACTGATCCTCACATGGGAGCAGAAAATAAACAAGATGACTCTGGAACATCTTTTAATACCATACAAGTCAAGAAGTGTTCAATAAGAAATAGTTGTGTACAGTAGTTTGTGCCTGTGGTCCCAGGACTCGGGAGCTGAGACAAGGAGTCCTTGTGTCCAGGAGTTTGAAACCAACCTGGGAAATATTTAGAGACTAAACACAAATATAAAACACTCCACTTTCTGTGTTATGTAGCACAGAAAGCAGCTTAAACAGCTCCCACGAGTCAATGGCTAGAGCAATTTGGATATTAAGATAAAATGACATTGGTTTAAAATCTGAGTATAAAATAAATGTTTGTGAGTCTGTAATGAAAAAAACTAAATGATTATATGCACAAACTCATCTCAAATAATTTAGGTGAATGCTGTTCCCTCAAGGAAGTGGAGGGCAATGCCCATTTCTTAAGCATGAGCTGCCCAAGATGCTGTCATCTCAGAGAATACAATCTGGATAAAGGATGGAGAGAAAGAAAGAAAGAAAGAAAGAGAGAGAGAGAGAGAGAGAGAGAGAGAGAGAGAGAGAGAGAGAAAGAAAGGGAAAGAAAGAAAAGAAGGAAAGGAAGGAAAGAAGACCACTTTACAGTAAAGAAAACCATAAACTCTATCTTGATCGGATGTTCAAAGTTAATCTTACCCATAATGCATCATGGTGCTAATACCCATCATTTTTATCTTTGTGTTCTTCTTCTCTAATCCTATAATTGTAGGACAGAAACAGCAAATTCCAGTTGAAGGAATCTGAACAGTATTGTTCAAATATGTAGAAGTTTAAAAAATGGGTCCTCAGGGGACCTAATAATGTAATGTAACCTGTTATCTTAGGTGGGATTATAGGACAGATAACATTATTAGGTAAACACTAAGGAACTCTTAGTAAAGACTTCAGTAATAATATATCAGAATTATTTAACTTCATTAAATATACTGTCCCAATGTAAGCTACAGTAGCAGAAATGGTGTAGGATCTGCATAAATGATGTCTTTGAAATTTATTCAAAATTGCTCATTTAAAAATCTTGGCTCCGCAGTGGTGGCACATGCCTTTAATCCCAGCACTTGGGAGGCAGAGGCAGGCGGATTTCTGAGTTCGAGGCCAGCCTGGTCTACAGAGTGAGTTCCAGGACAGCCAGGGCTACACAGAAAAACCCTGTCTTGAAAAACAAAAATAGATAAATAAATAAATAAATAAATAAATATCTTGCCAGCTGTGATGGGTCATGTTAATAATTGTAATATTTGGAGGCAGAGAGATCAGGAATTCAAGGACAGTGTGAATAGCTTATTTTACAACACACAACTCTGGGACATCCAGGCAGAAGAGATGTATATAGTAAGATACAGGGTGGAGTAAGAACTCCCATGCCCTCTCTCTGGGCACACTCTCCTCCCAACAGGTACTCGGAGACCTGAAAATCCATCAGATCTCCCTGTGCAAGAAGAATTTTGTCATAGGGGCTGGAGAGATGGCTCAGCAGTTAAGAGAATTGGTTGTTCTTTCCAGAGGATCTAGCTTCAATTCCCAACACCCACCTACTGGCTCACAACTATCTGTAATTCCAGTTCCAGGAGGTCCAATGCTTTCTGGCCTCTGGGGTGGGTACCAGGCATGCCAACAGTGCATGCATATACATGCAGGCAACACACAAACACACACACACACTCCCTTTTTATCTTCTCTTCCCTTTTCTTTTCTTCTTTATCTTCCTCCTTTTCTTCTTTTTGTGGTTTGGCTTGGTTTGGTTTTTCTCTGTAACAAAGCCTTGGCTATCCTGGAACTCTTTGTAGACCAAGCTGGCCTTGTACTCACAGAGATCCACCTGATTGCCTCCTGAGTACTGGGGCTAAAGGTGTTCGCCATTACATCAGCTAGGGGTATTAGTTTCAAGGACAGGATCTCAGTGTTTAAGGGGAATGATTCTTAAAACATTAGCTTTTATCACTTGGACAGTCCTCTGGTCTAAACCCTAAAAATTTTCCTCTGAATAAAAATAGAAAGGACAATTACATTAAAAAATCTGGGCAACACAGGGAGCCTTGTGGTATAGGGTGACAAAAAGACAGGGGACAAAGTCTCCTCTCTCTTTGGAAAAGTGCTTCATGTAGAGAACAGGAATGTCCAAAGGAAGTCTAACTACAGCGACAGGAGATAACAGCACCCTCAGGGTAGACAGAGGAGTCCTCTGCATCAGGCGCTATCCACGTGCAGGTGATTGCGCTGGGGCAGTCACAAGACAAGGAAAGCAGACATTACTCATGGTAGTTTCAGGGGAGGAATTTCTTAAGGAAATGAGAAGCAAAACACAAGGAAAACACAATTATAGCTTATTCAGAACTGTCTTTCAGAGTAATCTGCAGTGAACACACAAGAAACACTTTGAAGGCACCTCCACCATAGTGGGAAGAAGCTTGAAGAAGGGCCAGTTCGACACAACAGGCAGAGTCTATCTGATTCTGTATGTGTCAGCTAGTACAAGCTCATTTGACTACCACAGTGAGAGAGCCTGAAAAGGAAGAATTGACACAAATGATTTTTGCCTAAGCTTTTGAAGTTGGTAGTGTATCAGTACTGAACCAACAACAAATACGAAAGAACAACCAGATAACACTGAACTCTTAAAACTATTATTTTGCAATAGTTGTAGTGCACAGAAATATAAAAGATAGTGGATCAAGTCCCCAAAAATCCCTCATAGTTTCCTCCAATGGTACCATCTAACGAGAGCATATCATCAAAGCCAGGAAACTGACACGGGTGCATCCATGTATTTGTTACTTTTATATAGGTGGGCATCTGAAGTTTATACAGTCTTATGTGAAGATCTGTATAAAAATCCCCTCCCTGTAAATCAAGATTCAGAACTGTTTTCATTGCTCCAGAAATCCCCCTGGCATAGTACTTTATGGTCACAGGGATCTACTCCCTGCGCCTTGTTACCAGTCTCTTCCAAACACCAATCTGTTTTTCCTCTATGTAATTTCATCATTTTTGAAAATGCTATAGAAATAGAGTCACACAGTATATACGTTTTGAAGCTGGTCTTCTTCATTTAGTGTGATTTCACAAGTTTCTATTTTAAGGAATAGATGTTAATAGTTATAATTTTGAAATTGTCATGATATAAATATTCCAGTAATGACGTTCTGAGATTCACCTAATGGCTAGCATTATTTTTGAACTACAATGGCATCTTTTTTGATTGCTCTCTGTCTTAAGTCTTACTTGTAAACATGAATGTGGGTTAAATGTTAACTAACCACTGCATAGTAGAATAGCTTGAGGCAAGTGCTCAAAGGTTACTTTTTGTGTAAACAGAATAATGAAGGGGTGTGTCTCTTATCAGATAAGCAAGTTTCAGGGGGGACTTCTTAAGCAAACCAGAACAAAACACACAGGGGAGAAACTGTAAGCTAAATTATTTAGAACTATCTTTTCAAAGTATACAGTAATCTGCAGAGAATATCCTCTTTGGCACAAAGAAGACAGAATATTATATATAAAGTGCTACACCAAAGTCATATGTGTAAAATCATTCTGAAAACCCAAAACCTTTGGTTGAAATTACAAAAGACCAAGTCTCTTCTATGTAATATAGAGTATGGGAATGGGAATACTTAAAATCCAGAACATAGGCTTTAAGAAGCAAACTCCATTCTACCCTCTGGAAGTTGTTGTTTTTGCTGTGTGTGTGTGTGTGTGTGTGTGTACACCTGCAGAGGTCAGAGATCAGCATCATGTGTTTCAACAATAGTGTTCCACTTTAATATATATAATATATATAATGTATATACACACTATATATAAATATATAAACTATATATAAATATATAAATAAACTATATATAAATAAATAAGCCATATATACATATATATGTATATATATATACATATATATATGTATATATATATATATACATATATATGTATATATATACATATATATATATGGCTTATTTATTTATATATTTACTTTTTGGTTTTTCAAGTCAGGGTTTCTCTGTGTTGTCCTGGCTATCCTGGATACTACTCACTCTGTAGACCAGGCTTGCCTTGGACTGGGAGATCTGCCTGACTCTGTCTCCTGAGTGCTGGGATTACAGTGTTACCATGCCAGGCTGATAGGTTTATTTATTTGATGAATGCTTTATCTGCATGTATGTATGTGCACTATGTGTGTGCCTGGTGCCTTCAGAGGTCAGAAGAGGCCATCGAATACCCTAGATCTGGAATTAGCGATGGTTATGAGCCACTGTGTTGGGGCTGGGCACTGTCCTCCAGAGCGGCAAGTGCTCTTAGCCACCGCACCTCTCCACCTTCCTTCACTTTGTTTGTGAGACAAGGTTTCTGACTGAGCCCAGAGTACCAGGATCTGGCTTGATGAGGCCATCCTGACTGCACAGCCGTCGTGGAATGAGTCATTTCCCAGCTCCTGTCTACCGTTTTCATCAGAGTGATATGCAAGCTCACAGAGATCATACCATGAAGTCTTTGAATTCAGGACAAAGGGGCATGGGAAAGAGAATGTTTCCCCTTGTCCTCTGTTTACAAACTGTTTCAGTTATCTAGGCCTCTGTTATAAGGCTGGGCTTGTTTAGGACATAAAGTACAGTTTTGTTAATTTTATTCAGAAATATAGTCTTTGAATGATAGACTTTTTAGAGTGACTTGGTTTAGATAATGAGTCTCAGGTAGACATCATTAGTTTTAAAGAGTGACAACTGGGGCTGGAGAGAGAGCCCAGCAGTTAACACACTTACTGCTCTTGTAGAGGACCCTAGTGTGGTTCTCAGGACCCAAGTCGGGTGCCCTGTAACTTTAGCTGTAGGGACGCTAATGTCTTTTTTTTTGGCCTCTCCACAGGCACTGCATTCATATATGCACATACTAACACATTTAATATACTTAATTTAAAAAAACTGCTAGGCATGGTGGTGCTCACTTTTAATTCCAGCACTTGGGAGCTCTGTGAGTTCAAGGCCAGCCTAGGCTACAAAGTGAGTTGTAGAACGGTTAGGGCTGTTACACAGAGAAACCTTGTCTCAAAAACAAAACAAAACAAAACAAACCCCCCAAAACTAGTGACAACAGTTATTTACTTAAAAGGCTCAGGGTTAAGAGAGACATGCTGTTTTCAGTCATTCTTTAAAAAAACTTGTAAATTGGCATATTGTTTTTAGAATTACCTTCATGGTATTTATCAAACTTGATGTACTTATACCCTTTATTCTGGAATTCTATTTATAATATTCTATTCCTCAGTGATAATCATATGTGGTCATAGCTATGTGATGTTTTGTGTGGCATTGTTAATTGTTTTGAATAGCTGCAAATAATATAAGCGTCCACTATTTTGGAAAAAGTGTAAATAAAATATGACACATTAAATTATAAAGTACTATGGAGTATTAAAATGAAGTCAATTAAAATATTGTAATTAAAAATAGTTAAAGTACGCAGGCATATGTCCAAGTTCAAAGACAGTCTGGTCTAGAGTGAATTTCAGGACAGCCAGGGCTACACAGAGATCTCAACCCTGTCTTGAAAAAAACCAACCAACCAACCAAAACCAAACACAAAACAAACAAACAAAAAAGAGAAACGTATTACAAAATATACCTCAAATACAGCAATAGAAACACTTCATCGGCTGCTTCTCTCTCCCTCCCTTTCTTTCCTCCTCTTTTTCCCTCCCCCTCTCTCCTTTTCTCTTCTCCTGAGTGAGTGCTGGGATTAAAGTCATGTGCTATCACCACTTGCTCGGCTGCTTTTCTCCGACATTTTATTATTATTATATTTTTCTGTGACCCAGGATGGCCTGGAACATACCATGTGGCCTTAAACTCAGGTAGGAATTATAGGCACAGTTATGTGCCTCTACACCAAATTGCTATTTTAAAATCCCATGTAGCAATGTACGGTGGAAATGTTTCCAAAGGTAACTTAATGTTTAGATTTAACATACAAAATGTTTTTGACATCTTGAAAAGGGGAACTGAAATTTAAAAAAAAATGACCTTCCAGAATTACAAACTGGTTATACTTTTTTTTTTTAAAAAAATAAGTGTCTACTTATTTTAAAGTAGGTAATCAGGAAAGGTGGACGGAAGTTGTTACTTCTTTTGAAATGATGTGGGCAGGCTCCCTCTTTCATTCCAGACTTTGAAGACATGGCTTTAAATGGCTCAAATTTCAATGATCTGTGAATGGAAAAAGCACTCCGTTCAGAAGTAGATGTGCTATAAAAAAGGGGAAAAGCGTGTTCTCACTAGTTATACGCATTATATATACTAAATAGCTGTTTTATGTTTTACATATGGCTTTGGTGCAAACAAAACATTTTCTGGCTGTGAAATCTCTCTCGTGAATTTTCACCTGGAAAAACATTAATCCTTTCCTATAACGCTCCCCCTTCCCCGCCCCGCGGAGGGATGAATAAACTTACAAAATACTGGCATTATGATGGCCATTAAATAGCTATGCAATGAAAGTTTCTTTTAGTATTAGACTGTTCGGTAGAAAAGCACTCAGATTAAAACCGTGTAAAAATGAAGATGGACTTCAGTCCAGGGCAGTCTCATCTACTTAATTTCTTTCCCAACCACACCTATCCAGCCAGCGCAGGTCTCAGAGGTTGGCCAGGGCCTGACGGACAGGCTACCGTCGCTGCTCTCCGGTCTGGAAAGACCTACGTCCACCCCTGCCCCATAGACGTCGCGCGGGTCCCCTGCCGTGCGCCAGCAGTGTCGCCCGCCCGCCAGTAGCAACTCTGCTCCACTTCAAAAGTCCCCTGGGGTCTCGAGACTTCTAGCCAGCAACATTCAAGGGCCTGAGCCTGAGTCCGGGAAGCCGGAAGGCCCGCGGGCTCGCAGGAGGGCGAGTCGCGAAGCGGGAAGCACAAGGCGCGCGTTCCCGCGAACGCAGGCTCGACGCTGGGGGCGGGGGGCGCGCACGCGCGCCGAGGCACGGGCGGGGGGGCGGGGCGAAGAGGCGAAGGCGGGAAGAGGGCGCCCTGGAGTCCAGCCAAGCCACGGGAGGGCGTCGACGCTGAGGGGGCGGGGCCAGGCGAGGCGGGAACGCGCTCACGGGCGGGGAGGGCGGGGGCGCGGCGCTGGCGAGAGCGTGCCCGGTCCCCGCCCCTGTTTCCCACTCTTCCTTCCACCTCTGACCGGCCGGAGCTGCGGAGCGGCTCCGCTCGCAGGTCCCCGGAGCCGCCGCCCGCTTCCTCTGCCCGCGGTGAGCCCGTCAATCCCCGCACAACGCGCTCCTCCGTCTGGGCCATGGATGGGTAAGTGCCGGGTGGCCGCTCGGGGGCTGCGCTGGCCTCGTTTCCTCTCGGCGTCGCGTCCCGCCGAGGCCGGGGACCAGGGCGCGACGCCGGCTAGCGGAGCGGTCCCGACGGCAGGGACCTTTCGAGCGCGGGGGTCGGTCCGCTGCGGTCTCCGCTTCCTGCGCGCGGCGTCCCCGTCACGTCCGCCCCTCGCAGCCTCGGGGCGCATTCGGGAAGCGGAGACGAGCCAGGGCCGGGGTGCCGGGCCGAACTCCCCACACTTCCTCTCAGAAAATGGTGCGCGACGCTGGCGGGGGCGGAGGCTGAGGCGGCCGCAGCGCTCGGGGAGTTGCTGTTTACCGGTGGGGTGGGGCGCGCGGCGGAGCTTTCCCCGGCGGCGGGCCCCGGAGAGCGGCGGCAGCCGTCTGGGCGGCGACCGGGTCTCGAACCGCGGTCCCGCGCGGGTCTCCGGACCGGCTGGGTCTCCTGACTTGGCCAGTGAGTTACGTTAACCACTTCTAAATACTGAGCGTCTGCACTTTTAGCACAGAGACGCTTCCTCTTCGTTCCCCACCCCCAAGAAACTTCGTGAATTCGCCTCGGGCGATGTCAGATATTGTGTAAGTGTAGATTTCCGGGCGCTTTCAACCGCTCAGTTTAAATGGGGTCTGTGACTAAAAGAAAAAAAAAAAAAGATTTTCTGGTAATTTCTCTGGGAACTCTGGAACGTGGGACAGAACCTGATGTATTTTAATAAAAGCGTGAATTGAGGGATTTTAGTAAATTGGGGGTCATATAATCAAGATAAAAAAATCTCCAAGTCAATTAGAGATTCCACCTTTTATTCATTTAAACCTTTGCCGTTTGAATTGATCCTAAACCCTTCTCCCCCGCCGACTTTTGTTGACAAGACTTCTATAAACTGCGGAATGGTGGAGCATATAAGTTGTTTGAAAAGTAAAATCCATTTAGCAGGTTGCCGCGTAGTTGATCATAGCATACTACGTGTTTACGTGAGGACACTAGAATCTTACAACAATTTTTGCCCTCGGTAGCTTTCGTTTATCTTAATTTCACAGTATTGTAATATGTGGATTATCCCATTTGAATGCAGATTGCGCACTGCTGCAGATATCAAAGTGCAATTTTGGATTTGATTTATGGTTGTGGTGTACTTTCAAGTATTTTTATTTAATGGGAGCTTCTTTGCCGAGCGCTTCTCCTTGAGCACTGACTTCTCTTTACCTGACTCTGATTCACTTTCGGTGATTTATGCCATAAATGCCATTATGTCAGTTTAGAAAGGGCTGTGAAGTGTTCGTCTTCAGAAGGTTCAACTTCGGGTGTGGAAACAAGTTAGCTTTTTGTGTCCTGAGATTTAGTTAAAGGGCTTGACTTGCTTCTTCACTGTGAAGTGCAAGCTCCTCCCCCACAGCGCACTGGTAGGGGACAAGGTTGAGTAGGAATAGTCAACCTTACTCAGCATCTGTGTGTTTCTCTGATCCAAAACATTAATTGCATAGGCTTTTAGTCATCATTTGCTACTTACTGCATCTTGTTAAAGATTACCTTTTTGGTTGACTTACAAATTAATAGGTTTTATTATTTTTCACACACAAACACACACACCGTCTTATTTTGCTCGTATTTACTCCTCAACTCTCCCCTTCCCAAACTGACTTCATTGATAGTTTTTAAGAACTTTGCCTTGCTTGTGGTATTAAAGCTAAGAAAACTGTGATGCAGATAGAGGCATTCAAATTGAGAAATGCTTGTTTTGTACATCAGGACCAATAAAGATACTATTACACACTTGTAAAAAGTATAGCTTATCAGTTATTTATCAGGCTTAAATTTCAGAGAAATGAATACAAGTTTCAGAACTCTACAAGGAAATAAAGGAATGGTTATTGTTTAAAACAATGAAGTTTATACCACTTGATGCAAAGACAGGTTTGCACATTGATTAGTAACGTAATACAGAACTTATATATGTAGCTTTCTTTTTAGGAAATATGGAGATAGAAACTGCTAACTGAAGATGCAGAAGAGACCAGTTTTTTTTTTATAGAACAACTGGATAGGCTTTTACACATTATCTTATAGAGTGTGGCTTTTAATATAGTGAACTATGCCCTAGGCAAGCTTATTAAATTTCATTTTCCCACAGCTTGCAAAAAGCTCATTTCCTTTATTCTGAGTAGTTAAAAAAAAAAAAAAAAACCCCACTAGCTAACATATTTTTAGTTCCTCCTTGAATCCCAGCTCTCTGCCTGACTCCCCCTCCCTGCGTGTTTGTGTGTGTGTTCATGTGTGTTCATGTGTGTTCATTCATGTTCATTTCTACCTAGGAAGAGAAGTACTTTTATACTCAAAACAGTATTGATGGATAACATTTTTAAAATAGCAAATCTTAATGGTGTGTAAAAATTGAGGTTTGTATTTATTCTAGCTCTGGGAGACAATCTTGTTTTTTTGTGAGTTTTGGGGGTGATAAGATACAGATTTACAAGATGCCTTTTGTGTCTGTGAAATCCAGGCCCAGGTTTTGTTTTATTGAGGCTTTAGGGTGTGATCACTCCTATCAGTGACTTAAAAGAATGAACTTTGGTGATTTTAGTTTTGGTTTGGATTTGTCAAAGTGAGATAAACACATGCTTAGTGTATTGAAGCACAACTGTTCTTTCCTACACACTAGAGAGTCATTTGTTTCTTACATTGATGTTGAGGCTTTGCTTTTGAACTCTGCTGTTGCTACTGTCTGTTGTTTTTTCTTTGTTAACATTTCACAGTTCATTTTTTCATTATTTGTTATTATAATGCTTTTTCTTTTTCTTTAATCTTATCTGTCTTTTAAAACTTGTTCTCTAACTTTGTTTTCCATTTTCTCTTTTTACTTTTTCCATACAGTGTTGTTACAGATCTTATAGCAGTCGGTTTAAAGGTAGGAATCTTTTACTATCCTTTCATAGTTTTTATATTTTAATTTTGACATTTCTCCCCCAGTGGCGAAATGATTTCACCTGTTCACAAAATTGTCTTTTGTTTTGTGTGATAATAGTCTTTTACTTTTAACTCCAAAATAAGTAAGCCTGTGGCTAATTTTGGATTTTATGTACCTTTTAGGAGGAACTGTAGTATTATATATGGAAAATTAAAACCACCCAAAGTATTACTTAACATGATTTTTTTTGGGGGGGGGTGTTGGCTTTGTTTTTGTTGTTAAAATAACCATAGGCTCTGATTTTTTAAAAATCTTTTGTGGCTGCACTTATGAGTAATATAATAATAGCTGATTTTTTAACTGCCAACTATGTGACATGTGCTTTACATGTATGATCACTAATCGTTATAACATTCCTTCAAGATGGGTAATTACTATTCTTATTTTAGAGATGAAAAAGCAGGTTGAGAAAGTTTGTCCAGGTTGTTCACATGCTTGTCTTCCTGTTCTATTTTCAAAGCCTTACCCTTTTTGTTGTTGTTGTTGTTACACCTGGTTGCTAGCAATGAGGTCTCTATCTAAAACGTGAATATCCAGAGAACTCAGTATGTCTCAATATGTTGTAGTAATGATTTTTCCAAGTTTCAAGTCTTTAGTTATACCAGAGTCTTCTCAGTATTGGATTAAAAACTACAAATCAAGAAAACACTGCTCCTCAATATGAGGGTTTTAAAAATATAATGTCTTGGGGCTGGAGAGATGGCTTAGCACTGTACTTACTGCTCTTGCAGATGACCTGGGTTCTCTCCCCAGGATGCTTATGATGACTCACAACCACCTGTACTTTTAGTTGCAAGGGGGTCAGATGATGACCTCTGAGTTCACATACATACTCAAGCATGTATACAGACATGAAATTTAAAGACAAAATAATAAAAGATAACTGTCATAAAGTTTTCTTTGATGTTTGATACTGATTTGGGAATCTAGTTCAATAGGTCACACAGTGCAGATTACTGGAGAAAGTAGAACAAAATCTTTACCTTTGCATCTATTTAATAAGTTAGGTTTATTTATATAGTGTGGTCACTTATCTAGTCTGTCAGAGTTAGCACACATCCACCACTGCTCTACATTTTGCTAGTCCTGTTTTTGTTTCTGTACACTTACAGGATCTGATGGTAGAGCTTGTAGTCTATGATATCTTAAGAAATAAGCATAACAAGAAGTTAAACAATGGGATGTCTAAGACTAGCATAATTAGCATAATTGAACTATTGCACTATCTTTTGGGGTAGAGTTGACCTGCTTTGGCAAGCTCTGAATATGCTTATGAGTAGGAAATTAATGGAGGCAGCCTTTTTTGGAACTACCTCCTCCCATTTGTTGTCAGTTTCCTACTTAAGAATACTAAGCAGAGATGAGAAATTAAGGCCTCAATTGTGTGTCTGAAGATGCCTGTGGAAGAAGGGATATTTAATGAATTGTTTTGATCTTTAAAGATGTATTTTGTGATTCTAGCTTTTTTATCTGGCATGTAAATACAGCAGATGTTTAAAAAAGTTACCATTTTAAGGTTAAAGAATTATGCCTACTTTATTATGGTGAAAACTCATCCATAATAAATGAAAGAAAATTTAAATGTTATGCTTAGGAACCAGATTTCCTAAGATACAAGATTTGGCTTTCTGTTTGTATCTTTTGAAGTAAGAACTCTGAAAGCAACAGTCCTGAAGAGATGATAAGCTGACTAGTTGATTCAATAGGCAGCCTGTATTAAAACGTTTATTTATGCTGTAATATATACATTATACATCTGTTCAGCACCTACATATTGAAATACTAGAATTGTGCTATAAAAATATTTATTATATGTACTTTCTGGCAAGATTGTTCTTTCTTTGATCTCACCAAGGAAGTTTGGTTATTACCAAATAATGAATCAGTAAGACTTGCATTTCATCCAGAATATGTGAAAAATAAGTCAGTAATTGTTTTCTTTATTTGCTGTCTGAATACAACCACACAATTAATGTTTTTGATTAGTAGCAAGAATGGAATTTAGGCTGTGTTCCCTAATTTTACTTTCCTGGATTAAAAAGGTATTTAGTTAAAGTTGTTAACATTTATTTTATGTGTATGAGTGTTTTTCCTGCATATATATTATGTATATGCTACATGTGTGTCTGGTGTTTATGGAGGTCATAAGAGGGCTATCTGGAACTGTAGTTAAGGATGGTTGTGAACTACTGTATCGAGCTGGGATCTGAACCTGAGATATCTGCAAGAGCAGGAATTGCTCTCTCCAGCCCTAAAAAGTTATTTAGATTTTGCAAAAGATAATTTTAAATACTTTTAAATATAAAATTAATTATTTTAACAAAGGGAAACTGAGTTGCTTTTAAAGTGATTTATAATGTGTCACAAAAGACATTTGTGAGGCTTTCTTTTTTATTGTTTTCAGTGTCTGATTATTATAAATTAAAAAAATGTTTGATGGAAGAATGAATGCCAAATTGTGACACAGTGATTGTGGCACACATACTGGAGCCCAAGCTTTCTGATACTGCTGGGGTTTTAATAGATATATACCTAGTGAGAAAGAGTTCCTTATGTAGATTGGAATTGTATTGAAGACATACATTTTCAGGTGTTTTAGCATTCATATCATGATATAGACCTTGAATGTTCTTTGTGGGGTATTATTATTACTTCTTTTGGGGGCTGTTGAGACATTGTTTCTCTGTGTAGCTTTGGCTGTCCTAGAACTCACTCTGTAGATCAGGCTGTCTTGGATTTAGACATCTGCCTGCCTCTGTCTCCCAAGCGCTGGGATTCAACTCATGCACCACCATTGCTTAGCTTGGGGTACTAATTTTTTTTTAAAGATTTATTTATTTATTTAATGTACATGAGTGCTCTATTTGCGTGTACATCTGCGTGCCAGAAGAAGGCATCAGATCACATTATAGATGGTTGTAAGCTACCATGTGGTTGCTGAAAATTGAACCCAGGACTTCTGGAAGAGTAGCCAGTGCTCTTAACCACTGAACCATCTCTTCAGCCCAGGGTATTACTTTTTTAACATTGCCCAAATTAAAAGATTAGCTTTTGGAACTCATTGTGAAATATTTTTCATTTATGGGTTGTTGAGATGGTCTTGTTAGGTTAACCAAGCTGAACTTAAAGCTTCTTCAGTTTTCCAATGTCTGGTGTCACAGGTATGCACTACCATGACAAGTTATCTGTATATGTATATTATATGTCTAGATAAGACACACACACACACACACACACACACGTATATCTATCATTGACTCATTGAGAAACAGTGAGCATTGAGTTCTTTTAAATGAAGAATCTTCATCACAATCTGGTGATGAAGAGTGCTGTGGCATTCATTTTAGGGATTTAATATACCACATAAATCAGTGACAGCATTGTAGGTAATGACCTTTTCTGCATGCCAAAGTGCATTTTAAACTTCCAGCTTATGTGTTCAGTAGTATTAGCTGGCTACTACTCAAAATCTCAAAGCCACATTTCCTATATTTCTATTTATTTTGCTCTTCCATAACTGTCATAGTCTTTTCTATTTTGAGTGGGTAGTTGAGTATAGGAAAACACATGTTTAGAAAGGACTGTAATTGGCTTCTAATAATTGTCATGACTGCTATGTAGAAAAGAACAATACAGCATATCGAAATTAATTTTAAAGGTCAGTTTTCTCCATGCTAGACATTGGGAGTTAACAAGCAGCAGCCCATGATGGACACATCTGGCTTGCTACTTGTTTCTGTAAGTAGTTTTATTGGGACATAGCCATGCTTATTTGTTTCTATATTGTCTGTGGTTACTTTCACATTATATTAACAGAGCTGAATAGTGGTCGCAGTCTGCAAAGCATAATGTATTCACCTCCTGGCCCTTTGCAGAAAAAATTTGCTTACTGTTATGCTTCATTATTGGAAATATGGAAGACCTTGGCTACAATTTTTTTAATTTAGATGTTATTTACCTAGAATGCAATTCAATAAAGTTTGACAAATTTTAATACTTTAAATCAAAACAATAAAATGCTGCTTGCTAAAGATTCCTGTTATCTCTTTCCAGACATATTGTAGGCAATGAAAATCTTCTGATTTTCATTAACAGAGAGTAGTTTTACCTATTTCTGCATCTCATATGAACAGAAGCATAGGGTATAAGTTCTCCTGTATATGTTTTATTTAGCAAAATGAATTATGTTGTTGTGTAGTAGTTCATTTTATTTCTGTTTTTTATTATGTCTTAAAAGCTGTTCTCATGTTGATGGGCACTTGAGTTCTTTTCTGCTTGGGAACATTACAAATAAAGCTTCTCTCTCTCTCTCTCTCTCTCTCTCTCTCTTTCTCTCTCTCTCTCTCTGTGTGTGTGTTTTGTTGTTGTTGTTTTTTTTAAATTTTATTTATAATTCTAGACGTGTGCTCTTTCTGTCTTCGTTTATGCCTGCATGGCAGAAGAGGGTATTAGATCCCATTTTAGATGGTCCTGAGCCACCATGTAGTTGCTGAGAATTGAACTCAGGACCTCTGAAAGAGCAGACAGTGCTCTTAACCTCTGAGCCACTTCTCTATCCTTGTGTAAGCCTTTAGTTTACTGTTGTATATCTGTCGTCTAAGCCCAGGAGTAGAAGTGCAGGATGCCAGGACATTTAGATTTATCAGAAACTGTTCAATATTGTTTGGATTTTTGAATGTTCCTCAAAGATCTGTATGTTAAAGGCTCTGCGGGGTAGCATTTTGGGGAATTAATAGAACTTTTTAGTAGGTTTAGTTTCCTGGGAAGGTTTTAGATTTCCATGAGATTGTGGGATGTTGGCACTTCCCTCTTTCCCTTTGCTTTCTGGACTTTAGGTGAACTATTTGTCTATCATTCACACACTGCCATTTCTACAGCAGTATATCTGCTTAATCTTGGACTGGAACTCCCAGAACTATGAACTGAGCAAATTCTTCTCTTGTAAGTTAGTTGTCTCAATTATCTCATTGTAATGAAGAGCCTACTGAGCTGTTGAACTAGTCTCTAAAGTGTATGCACTTTACACAGTCTGCTCTATATTCCAGCTCACATCTGTGGTCATATTACCTTGACTATGCCTGATCTCCCAGGCTCAGCTTGTCTTCCACCCTTTGCAACCCTTGGTGCTGTTCTTTTTTACTTTTAGGTATCTAAAGGGTATAGCAGAATGGCTAGTTTCAGTAATATTTTATTGTACTTGCAATATTGTTATTGATTTGATGACTGGTACTGATATTTATTAATATCTTCTATGTACTTTCTAGCTGTTCACTTTTGCGGGGGGGGGGGGACTTCTGTGAAATCCTTTTGTTGCTGTTATTTGTTGTTGTTTTATTTTGTTTTGAGACAGGGTTTCTCTATGTAGCCCTCTAGAACTCAGTAAACCAGGCTGGCCTCAGACTCAGAGATCTATCTCCCTGTGCCTTCTGAGTGCTGGGATTAAAGGCATGTGCCACCACTGTCTGGTCTTTTAACACCATTCTTTATTCTAGTGTAGTATGTCCTCTCTTAATAAATATATCCAGTGGCTGTCAACCTCCCTAAGGCTGCGACCCTTTAATACAGTTCCTCCTGTTGTAGTAGCCCCGGCCATATAATTATTTTCATTGCTACTTCATAACTATGATTTTGCTACTGTTATGAATTGTAAAGTAAATATTAGTGTTTGCTGATGGTCTTAGGCAACTCCTGTGAAAGGGTAGTTTGACCTCCAAAGGGGTTCCGACAACAGTTGAGAACTACTGTCCTAGCGTTGTAGACAATTATGAGACACCATATGGGTACTGGGAATTGAACCTCAGAGCAACAACTGCTCAATCCCTGAGTCTTTCCAGGCCATCTGTTAAGCCTTTAATTTTTTTCTTTCCCTCCCTCCCTCCCTCCCTCCCTCCCTCCCTCCCTCCCTCCCTCCCCTCCCTTTTTTCCTCCTTCTCTCCTTATCTCCATCTATTTCCCTCCTTCCCTTATTTCCTGGCCACCCTTAAGTCTTTCCTTTTCTTTCTTTCTTTTTTTTCTTTCTTTTTTTCCCCTTAGAGACAGAGTTTTCCTGTGCAGCCCTAGTTGTCTTGGAATTAGCTCTGAGATCAGGCTCACCTCTGCCTGCCTCTGCCTCCTGAGTGTTTGTGATTGTATGCACCTCTTTAGTGTTTCTTAAAGACAAAATAACTTAAAAAAAAAAAAACATTTATGTACTTACTTACATAATTGTGTGTGCATATGCCACAGTATGTGGGTGGAGGTCAGAAAGCATCTTGCTAGAGTCGGTCTCACCTTCCTCTTTTGTAAGTCCAGAGGATCAAACTCCAGGTTATCAAGCTTAGTGGCCAGTACCTTTTCCCACGGAGCAGTTTCATCAGTCCCCAAAATGCAGCTGCTTGGTTTGCTTTTGTTGTTGTTTTTGAGACAAGGTCTTTATGTAACCTTGGCTGTCCTAGAACTCACTTGTTTATCTTTTTAAATTTATCTTTTGAGACTGGGTCTCACTATATCTCTGTGTAGCCCTGGCGCCCTGGCATCCTGCAACTCTGTATAGACCAGGATGGCCTCAAATTCAAAAGTCTGCTTGCTTCTGCCTCTCAAGTGTTGGGGTTATGACAAGCACCTTCACACCTCACAGATTCTGATGGTCTTTTCATTGATATAAGTAGACTGATGGTTCACATTAGTGTAGTTGAATGAATATATTAGTTACTTTTCTTGTTGCTGTGACCTTAAGGAAGAAAGAAAGATTTACAGTGGTGCATAGTTTGAGAGTACAGACGATCATTGTGGGAAGGGCATGGAGGCAGGAGCTTGAGGTTGGGTGACATAGTCAGGAAGCAGAAAGTGCTCAGCTGGCTTTCTTCTTTTTCTCTTTTCTAAAGTCTGGGATTCCAGTACCTGAGATGATTCTAATCATATTCAGGATATTTTTTTCACCTCAGTTAAACTTCTGGACACACCCTCCTACACACGCTAAAAGTATGTATTCTAGGTGCTTTCAAATCCAGAAAGATTGACAGTGCTCACCAACTGTCACATCTGCCATCTTCATAACTTTTTGTTCATTGCACTTGTTCTTGGTTTCTTCTGATTTTTGTTTCTTTTTTGTTTTGCTTTTGAAATGAAATATTGCTAAGTTTCAGGCTGGTCTCCAACTTTGAATCTTCCTCTGTTAACCTTCAGAGTAGCTGGAGTTATAGAAATTCTCCACCACATCTAGTCCCTTCTCCTATGTTAGTTGAACATGTATTTGATTCATATTTTCTCACTCAGTGTATTAGTTAGTTTTATATTATGTAAACATTCTTTATATGTTGCCTTGTAGTTAACATATGCATTTATATGTCACATAAGTATAACATTCAAAATTACTCTAGTGCTTCATGTGTACCATATGTACAATAAAACAGCAGTCTCAGTTTTCTGTCATTTATGACCTCACTACCCTTCATTTTCCTTAAGCATATGCATTATCATCCTATACTTTAGAGATGTTATTATATTATGTAGCTATAGCATAATTATATCCAAAATATTTTATGTGTGCATGTCTAAGTGTGAGTTTGTGTACCATGTTTGTGCAAGAGCCAATGGAGATCAAAAGAAGGTAGTAGATCCCATGGAACTGGAATTATAGGCTGTTGTGAGTTGCCATGTATATACTGGGAACAGAATACAGGTCCTCTGCAAGAGAAATAAACATTCTTACTGAGCCATCTTTCTACCACTGATAGCTCAATGAAATTAAAAGATTTTATTTTACCTGTTTATTGATTTCCTTCATGTAGATCCAACTCCCTGTTCAATAATTAGAATGAACTTCTGCTTCCCCAGGTAACTTTTTTTAACTTTTCTTATAGACATCCTGCTAACAGAGTCTCTTAGTTTTGTTACATCAAATCATACTGGGTTGTGAGGAGGCAATGTTGGGGATTAGAGGGCCTTGGACATTCTGTAGCTAGGCTCTGTATACCTGCAGCCCCTGGCATAGTTAATTCCTTTACTGTGAAATGTACTTTGTGTACTAAGAATTTGGCATTGGCTCTTTCCTCCCTTTCTCTAACACTTTAAGTAGTTCAGTCTTTTTATTATGCTTCTGATGGAACCTTGTAATTGTTTTTCTTAACGCTCTGTATGTATAGACCTCTTACTCTTAGTTTTCCTTCCTCAAAGGTTTTCTTTGTCTAGTTTTCTATAGTTTGAACAATATGCTGAAAGTATAAGTTTAATTTTTGTTTTTATCTACATTGCTAATCTCTTAGCTTCCTGGAGTTGTAATTTGTAGTTTGATACAAATCACTAATTATGGAAAATTGCAAGCCTTTGTTACTTTTTTCTTTCCATTTCTCCCCCCTTCTCTCTTTTCTTCTCTCCTTTCCTCTCCTCTGCCTCTCCCTTTCCGTGTGTGTGTGTGTGTGTGTGTGTGTGTGTGTGTGTGTGTGTTTTGTTATGTTACATATTATGGCCTTAAAATGGCTTTTGGATCTTTCTACTTTAGTTTCCCCTGTAGCTGGGTATATAGAATGCACTAAGGAGCCCTATTGTTAACCTTTTCTCATTGTTACATTTTAAAAACTGTTTAAAAAATTCTTAAGGTTAAATTATATCACTGTTTCCTCCCTTCCATGTATCTGCATTATATACACATATGCATATACACACATATATTGTTTTTCCCCTTTTGTGTCTGTTATTTAACTTGAAATTGTCCCACATTATTGGATGTTCTGAAGTTTTGTTGTTTATTTTCACTCAGTATTTCATTTTGGGAAATGTCTACTGAAGTCCTTTTCTTTACCCTCTGCAGTACTGGGGCTGGCCGTGCATTTCAGTACTGACTGAGCTTGTGCCTATAGCCCCTGTTGAAATACCTTCAAGTTTATTGATTTTTTTTTTTCAGTAATACCTAGTCTATTAATGAACCTATCACAGATTTAAATTTTTGTTACATTTGTGTCTGTGTATATACACCATGGCATCTAGTTTTAAAGGTTTTTGTCCTAGCTGGACGTGGTAGTGTGTGTCTTTAATCCCAGCACTGGGGAGGCAAAAGGCAGGTAAGAAACCCTGTTTCAAAAACAAAAAAACCCCAAAGACTTTTATCCTGCATGATTCTGTTCAAGGGTTTAATAACTGTTTGTGTTTATATATATTTATTTCTTAAAGTGACTTTTACTTATGGAAAGCCAGATATAATATATCAGAACAGAAATTTAGAGCCAAGAGGTCCTTGTGGGATGGGTTCTATGGTAATCTGTCTAGGTGTTGGGTTGGGTTTGGTACGTTCTTTAGTGCCCAAAGCTTCAGTGTCCCTATTGTTCTTACTTGAGTCCTTTATTTAAAGACAGACCCTGCACCTCTTTCAGCTGTAATCCATTGTTGTTACAGCGGAGCCCTGTGACATGGTAAGATTGTGAGGAGGGATGAATTTTGTATGTCCTTACATTTCAGCTTTTAATGGACATATGTTCTCATTCTATGCTGTTTTAAATTCCCCACACCCCCATAGGTGAGTCAGGAAGGCTTGCAGGGGATAGAGTTTGAGGAAGTGCTCTTCTTTGGATAAAGTAGTTTACACATTAGTGTATGAATGCATTAGTCAGGGGTCTCTAAAGGAACAACTGATAGAATGAATTTATTCAGTTGGCTTACAGATATGGACTGGGTAGTCCAACAATGGTTGTAACATGACAGAAAGGTAGAGAATCTGATATTTGTTTAGTCCAGAAGGCTAGGTGTCCCTGCAGTCCCAATCTGGTGGTTGGTATTGGGGGAAGGGTGGGGTGGATTCCTAGAGAGCTGCTGGTTTTCATTCTATGTTGTATTTAATACTGGGCATAGCAACAGAATAGACGAATTTGTCAGTGAGGGCAAGCAGTCAGAAGAAAACTGCTCTGGCCCAGTTATGGTAGGTCTTCCTGCTTCAGATCAGTTTAGGAAAAATCCCTCACAGGAGAGCCCAACAGCTTGATTCTTTTTTTTTTTGGATAAATATTCTAGGGCTGGGTGTGGTGGCACATGCCTTTTTAATCCTAGCACTTGGGAGACAGAGGCAGGAAATCTTTGAGTTTAGGGCCAGTCTTGCCTACATAGAGAGTTTCAGGACAGCTCAGCCTACATGGTGAAACCCTGAATTTGAAAACAAAAACAAAACAAAACAAAAGCTGTGTATTCTGGGGATATAAAGAAAGATTTTCTCATTTGTTGAGAGAAATTTCTAGGCTGAATTGCTGGACATCATTGTTTGAAATCAATTTATCACTTGTGAGTTGGGTTATTTCTGCTCTATTTGTGTCTTCTTACGTTATTATCACATGCACCTAATAATAGCAAGAATAACCACTTGGTAAATGGTTATTTATCAAAACTGCTTCAGCTGTTCTAGGACATTTAAATTTCATTTTAAAATTTACATTGAGCTTATTTCTACAAATGGTGTCAGACTACCTGGATAACCATATGGAAACAAATGTATCTGAACTGCTTGCAGGGAAATTTGAGGCTTAGTTTAGCCATAAAACTACGTAGTATATACATATACACACCATACATAGGCATGCACTAATATAAATTTCATTTTGTTTTAAATTATAAATTTAAAGGTCAATCACAAGAATAGAACAAATAATGTATATATCCTTTACCCATTTAGTTGATTTAAAACAATTTATTACTGTGATAGGGTATGCATGTTGAGGTCAGAGGACAGTGTTGTTGAGTTGGTTGTCTTCCTCTACTCTTACAAGGGTGCCAGGGAAGGAACTCAGGTGTCAGCTTGCATCATTGGGTGGCACTCAACTTGCTGAGCCATCTCACCAGCCCCCTTTAATGAACATTTCTCCATTGTTTCTCATTCCTCCTGTTCCGTGTCTGTTTCTCTCTTAACTCTTATCAACTGTAAAGCCACATAACTTTTCTTTTATAGTCAGTAGTTTAGAGATTTTTTTTAATATACTTTATTCCTCTTAGCTTTCCTAGCTGGGAGCTGAGCCAGGAAGCTCCAAGTGCTACTTACCACTCATACACATATATGAATACACTGAAGCTGTCTCCAGACACACCAGAAGAGGACATTGGATCCCATTACAGGTGGTTGTGAGCCACCGTGTGGTTGCTGGGAATTGAACTCTGGACCTCTGGAAGAGCAGTCAGTGCTCTTAACTGCTGAGCCATCTCTCCAGCATTACTTACCATTCTTATTTTTAAGTTCTGAATGTGCTCCCGCTTGTTTGAGCACTGCTACTCCCCACCCCCCCCAAGTTTTGAGACAAACCCTCTATAAGTTGCTGTGAAAATGGCTTGGAAGTTTTACATTTTTGATTAATATTTTCATTATTTCAAAATAGGTAGAACAGTTTCTTGTTTTTCTGATTTTTCTATTTAATCCATGGATTATTTAGTACTTTAAATTTTTTAATTTCTAAATACAATTTATTCTTTTGTTACTATTTCTAATTATTTTTCTTTCTCTTCCTCATTTTCCTCCTTTCTTCTTGCCTTGTCTTTTTTCCTTCCACTGTTTAGTTCCAGTAGCCTGGAGTACAATCCTCTTGTTTCACTGTCCTGAGTGCAGGCCTTGTAGCACTGTGGCCTCCTTATTGCTTACTTGTTCTCAGAAAAATAGTCTTAGTAGATTCCTTTGGGTGAAATTGAGACAGGAATTGGCAAACTAGGGCAGAAGATCTAACTACTCACTGTCATCTGCTTTTACATATCTTGTAAGCTAAAATAGTTTTTATATATGTGAGTGTTAAAAAAATAAATTAGTATTTCATGACAGGTGAAAAATGGATGAATTCTAAATCTTAGTGTCCAAGTTTTACTAGAATAGAGTGGCTCTTTTCTGAGTTGTGTATGGTTGCTTTTTGTTCATGCAGCAGCATAGCTTAGTAGTTGACTCAAGATTCTTATTATCTGGGGCAGATAAGCTTACCAAGCTGCTACAGTGTCTGTACTATGCTGCCCCTCTTTGTGCATGTGAGGTAAATGCTCTACCACTTAATTATAACTGAATCCCAAACTGTTTGCTTCTGTAAGTGTTTATTCCTAGCTGTGTGTCTGGGTCTCCATTCAGTGTATCTGTTAGCACAGGTTACTGACTCTCACTTGTTTTCTCTTGTCATAATTTTTTATGTTTAGTTTCTTAGTCTCTAAGAGGGATTTATTAAGAATTTAAATAATACTATAGATTTTCATCTTTCATTGGTATCGCTTTCTTTTTATTTTTTCATGCTAAGTGCTTCACCAAGATACCTCATTTTGTATATGTATGTGTATATTGCAGGGAGGGGTTGAGTGTGAACATAATGTGCCTCTGTGTGAGAGCTTATATCTCCATCAAGTTCTCTATCTTTGTGTGTATGTGGTATGGATATGTGCTTCCGTGTTCATGAATTTACGTGTGGAGGTCAGGTTAATATATGTTGGGTTTCCTTCCACAATTGCTTTCTGTTTTGTTTTTAAATTTTTATTTATTGTGTGTGCATGTGTAGTACGTGTGTGCCCATGTACTCACACATGTGGAGGTTAGAGGATAACTACTTTGTGGAGTTGTTTCTCACTTTCACCTTTATGTGGGTTCTGGGACTATAATGCAAGTTGCCAGGCTTGTGAAGCTCACACCTTTACCAGCTGAGTCATCTCTCCAGCCCCACCTTGGCAGAGTCTATCACCAAACTTGGAAATCACTAATTGTGCTATTGTGCTAGACTGTTTAGCCAGGAAGCCCCAGGGATCCTTCAGTTTCTACCATGGTCAGTTCTGGGATTACAGGTACTATACTAGACCCTTTCTATTGGTACTGGGGAACCAAACTCAGATTTTCATGACTGAACCACACACACCTTACCAACTGAACTATCTCCCCATGGTTTGTTTTTCTTTCTTTTCTTAAGAAATCATTCTTTTATATGTGTGTTTTGTTTGCAAGAGTGTCTATGTGCACTACCTAGATGCTCATGGAGGCTAGATCCTCTAGGACAGAAGTTACACAGGGTTGTGAGCTGCCATGTGGGTTCTGGGACTCATATCCAGGTCCTCTGGAAGAGCAGTTAAGTGGAGCTGTTTCTCCAGCCCCTATTTTGGTATTTCTTGAATTACTGTTGGCTGTTTTTCTCTTTTCTTTTGAATGATTTTTCTAAAGAAGTCAATGTGTGCTTGTGTGGCAGGTCTTGAGGCTCTGTATACTTGAGGATATTTTTCAGCAAGAATATTTTATTTTAAAGGCTTCCTTCAAACTTCCTTTCACCCAGACTCTTGTTTCTTCCATCTCAGTCTGCAGGCATCAATTGGTCTATGTCACCCTCACATACAGTGTTGAAGCTCACCTGCTTACATGCAGTGCTGTCTTTCAGTAGCTTTTTGTTTTTCTTTTCTTTTTTGAGACAGGGTTTCTCTGTGCAGCTCTGGCTATCCTGGAACTTGCTCTGTAGACCAGGCTGGCCTCAAATTTAGAGATTCTCCCTCCTGAGTATTGGGATTAAAGGTGTGTATCACTGCCTGGCTCTCTTTTAGTATCTTAATTTCTTGAACACATACATTCTTTTCTAGCTTTTGTAAATATCTAGAAGTTAAATTTGGACCTGAGAGTAAGCCATGTATCTTAATTTCATGCTGTAGACCCATGATCCATTGGTTACCTAGTACCATGAATATGAAAGACCATCACCTAGGTAAGTTATTCATGAAACTTCCAAATTCTATAGGTGAAGGCCTGATTTTAAAGCTTCTGGGGAGAAAGAAGTGAGCTTTAAAGAAATGAAGGTTTGATTTGAATGAAGGTCAGACTGGAAACTTAGTAGTCTCACTACATCCTCAATGAAAACAGGAGCACTTTATAATTTTCTTTAGAAAATAATTTTAACCCAGCACTGCAGTCAAATGGCCTTTTTTTATAGGTAATATTCTCACATATGCATGTGCCTAGAAACTTTACCTTGTTTTTAGTTATCTAGGGATACACTTAAGCAAAATGAAAAATTAAGAACTCGAGAGAAAGGTTTTAAAAAAAAAAATGAGCCATCCCAGAAGAAGAGCCAAAAGATGTTGTTAAACAGTTGTCTAGAATGGTTAGAGAGCAGTAATTATAGATTTGAACAAGAATATCTTGGTGGGGTGAACACCATCATGGAAAGCTTGAAATAAAAGTTGATATGATATAGGACAAGACTATAAGCAAAACCCAAACTAAAGATGTCATGGAAATCGAAACAAACAGGGTAAGGAAATTTTGGTTGTTAACAGACCAAATTAGACTGGCATGGTGTTATGAAATTAAATAAGACGGTAATAATGCATTTGATCTTAAATCTCAGAACCATTTCTGTCTTCAAGTAACTGTAAAGTTGTGATACTGGACTATAGAATAGAAAATGAACTATATCAGGAACTTGATTTCTTAATAATAATTACATAGTTTAAAAAAATGCTGTTTCTTGATTTTCAACTTTGAGTCAGCCTTTAGTCACCACAGGAGTGGACAGAGCCTGTAATTGCAGGACAGAATGTGACAATTATAATAATAAAAGAGGTAAAGGGAAGAAGCAGGGAGATTACTACCTCTGACAGTTTTGTTTTTCCGTAGGGAGAATCAAGAGATAATGCTGAATTGACAAACAAACAATAAAGGTACACTATTAAAGTTCACAGATGGACTACCACACCTGTTAGCAGATCCCCGGAGGCAGAGGCAGGAGGATTGCTAATGTCTTAGTTAGGGTTTTATTGCTATGAAGAGACACCATGACCAAGGCAACTCTTTTTTTTTTTTTTTTTAAGATTTATTTATTTTATATATGTGAGTACACTGTAGCTATTTTCAGATGCATTAGAAAAGGATCCTTTGCTCTCTTCTGGTGTGTGTGAAGATAGCGGCAGTGTGCTCACACATATGAAATCAATCAATCAATCATCTATCTTTAAAAAAATAGGTATTTATTTCTGTAGCCACTCCTTTATATACAGCAGATATCACTAGTTATAAAAGAGTAGGCTTTAATACAGTGTTGTTTGGGACTTATCCCATGTTCATTTTAATGAACAGATATCTAGAAAGAAATCACCAGGGAAGTATCAGAGATAAGGTATACTACAGAACAAGTGGATCTGACAGATATTTAAATAACATGCCACCCAGCGGCTGCAGAATGTATATTCTTCTGTATGCTGATACACAGAGGCTACAAGACAAATCTAAAAGATTGAAGAACTTGAAATTAGAGTTTGTTTTCTCTGACTACAATGGGGTAAGTAAAACCAAGAGAACTTTAGAAATAGTAGAAACAAGCTGGAGAGTGGTGGTGCATGCTTTAATCCTAGCACTTAGAAGACAAAGGGTTATTTAAAGAAAGAATCCTAGAGATTTATAACTTTTTTGATAGTTTCCTTATGGTCTTGATAGGTAAAAGAAATGATACATTCTAGAATTTCATGTGCATGTTATATCTGATCTGAATGTAGAGTTTGGTTTAGTTTAAAAACCTTACATTTTATTTCAATAGCTTTCCTTGATTGACAGATTGTTTTTTTAATCACATTAATATTCTTTCTTGAGTTGCAAATAAAACCAGTTCCATCAAATTTGATAATGAAACATTTGTACTGCTTAATCACAGTATTCTTTTGCTTTGTTGGCCCTGTATATTTAGTTTGTCAGTTGGAGGGAGCTTCAATAATTGATGCTTGAAGCAAATGAAGCTGATTTATGTGTTGACATCGTCAGAGCACTAACAAGTCCACAGGAAATTGCTGTACTTATGTAAACTGACCATGTGTTTCTAAGGAGACTGTTGATGCAGTCTTAGCCTCCCTTCCACACCTGCCACATGATGTCTCAGTTTTCATTCTGTTAAGACCTCCTTGGCAATACTGTTAATTGTTTACCCATGATGTATTCCATTTCCTCCTGCTAAACATTCTTGTTGTCTTCAAGGAGAGAACTGACGCCCTTGCACACATACATGTATATACACATATACATATATATCTTTTGTGATTGACCTCTTAATATTTAAGATTACCTTGTTCTGTGGGATAGTAGTTTATGTTTTTAATAAATAATTGCATGCATTTATAAAGATTTATTCTGTAATTGATGACACTTTGTTGTTTCAGCTGTTCTAGTATGAATAATGTTCTGGGAATATCCTTATATCTAATCGTGTATAAGTAAGCATATCTTGGGTGTGTACATAGCAGTAGATCACAGGGATCCTTTAGATATTCATATTTTGGCTTTCATAGGTTGAATAGTGTTACAAGTTGTACCAATGTATATTCCCATTAAATCACATCCAGCTAAGTCCCGTTTAATTCTAAGAGCTTTGTTGCTCTGCCTTACCCAATGCTCCATTTTGGTACCTTTCTTCACATGATGGTATTCTGTTAGGGTCTTAACTTACTACACGTCCTGA
Organism: Arvicanthis niloticus; assembly: GCF_011762505.2. Classification (NCBI taxonomy): domain Eukaryota; kingdom Metazoa; phylum Chordata; class Mammalia; order Rodentia; family Muridae; genus Arvicanthis; species Arvicanthis niloticus. Next base: position 85,588,080 of record NC_047662.1, read on the forward strand.
AGTAACTAGTAAGAGCAAACTTGTTTTCCTATGTTGATTGCATATAATGTTAGAAAAATATTTCCTGTTTATTTACAATGTGTGTGGCTTTACTTAATTCCTGTGCTGGAAATTGGGCTGTTAGAGTAAAGGCTTCCTCTTATATGGGACATTTTCTTGTTATAGAGTGAAAACAAAGAAAATAAACCCAACAAAATGGCTATCCTATGCTTGGGTTAAATGTTGTGTCCATACTCCAGAGGCCAAAGCCTATCACAAAACTGCTCAGTGTGAGGCAGGAAGTTGTTCTCCCAAGACAAGCATTCCAAGTCATGGGGCCATGTGAATGGGGGAGGGTGATCCTTTCACAGGACAGGACAAAGTACAGGTGCTAGACAGTAGTCACAGTCTACTGCTGCTTGGTGAGATGCTGCTCACTTTCTTTCATTTGTATCTTAACTCTTATTCTCATTTCTTGTGTTTTGGTCTTTTATATACTGTAGTCGCCCGCGGCCACAAGTTAACTGGATTCACCTGAAAGGGGGGCTGGGAATGAAAGGGGAAGGAGGGCGAGAAGAGATGAGGCCAAGACAAAGTTCTCTGATCAAGGCCTCAAGCTTTAATGTTCAGCTCTCAATTTAAAGGGGAAGACCCAACCCACAACCCCTCCTGGTTTCAGATGGGTGGGATAATCCATAGTCCATTCCAGGTCACGGCCGGAGATGTCTCAAGGCAAGCCCAGGGGCAGTTCTGCTGTGTTCCGGGCAGCCAAGGTGGGTAACTCCACCTAGATCCCGTCACTTGACCTTGCTGTGGCAACCAAGGTCTCTCAGTCCTGCTCATGGGGGGGAGAGTACAATATACTTTCTAAAGTTTTTTAAAAAGACTTTTAAGGTTATAAATGCTTTGTTGATTATATACAATACAAACATATTTTCTTTCACTTGTTCTTTTACTCTAAATACAAAAGTTAACTTAAAGTGTGTATCTGTATTTTTTCTTTGCATTTATGCTTTTTTGTTGTTGGTTGTTTGAAATAGTTTCTCTGTGTACCTTGGGGTGGTCTGGAACTTGATTCTCCCACCTCAGCCTCTGGAGTGCTGGGGTTACAGGCATACATCTAGTTATTTTTTTGTTTCTCGTGTAAGAAATAGTGTCCTACTCCATAATCCCAGAGTTATATTCCATTGTCTTCTGCAGTTTTTATCATTTTTCTTTTTACATTTTAGTCTGTAGTCCATGTAAACGTATTTTTTTTAACATTTAAACATGATCATTTTTAGAGCATTCCTTGAAAGAGTTGCTCAGATAATAAGAACTTTAGAACTGTCTCAACAGGCCCAGCCACTGGTCCTAATTGTGTGAGTGAAAGAAATGAGTAATTGTGAAAAGCAGAGAAAGAAAATTTAATTAGCATGCATTAGGAAGAGAAACATAGAGAGGGGTCCCCTGTCCATGTCCATCTTTGTTGTACTAAAATAGATTTAGATAGAGGAAGCATGGTGGTGGATGGGCAAGAGGTATGTGGAGCTAAGCACTGGTGATCTAGGTGTAGTTTGTCTGTTCATTGTTTTCTGGTTCTGCATGGTGGTCAGAAGGAGTTCTTCTTAGTCTAGGGGACAGGCTGCTTCTCAGATTAATCCTACTCGAGAGTGCTGCCTTTCCATTATGGACAGTTACCCTCATTTGAGTTATAGTTTGTTGTGTGAGGTTCTGTTGTTTCTGGACTCCTTGATGATTGAAAGTTTAGGACATTGGAGACCTTTCAACATTTTGTGGGGGTCTGGAATAGGACATTATAAAAAGCTGACAATAAGGTGCCTCAGGTACTCTTATATTTGTTTCTTGTACCTTTAAGTAAAATAAAGAGGTTAGTTAGGTACTACCTTTTTCCTAGGTAGTGATTAACGTGCCTAGGTGCAGAATTAAGGTGTAAAGTTGCAAAATGAGAGGAGGGATACCAGGATTTTATCCTGCTTTTAGTTACCTGGTGGGCCCAAGTGAAGAGTTGATGCTTGTTTTTTTTTTTTTTTTTTTTTTAATTTTTTAATTTTATTCTACTTTTATTTTTTGGTCTGGTTTGTTTGTGTGTGTGTGTGTGTATGTATGTATGTATGTATGTATATATGTATTTATTTATTTTAGCAAAGGCAGGTTTTAAGAGCCTTTTACCAAACCCGCTTTATTTTGACATGAAGCACACTGATACTAAAGACACATAATGTGTAGAGGATATATTAGCAAAATATATTTTAGCCAAATTCCTTATTTTAAAATCATGTTGGATATATTTTGTGTGTGTGTGTGTATAAATATAATTCTTTTCAAGTTATAAGATTTTCCTGTATAGTCCTACCTGTCCTTGAACTCCCTCCGGAGAACAGGCTGATCTTGAACTCAGAGATCTGCCTGACTGCATCCCAAATGCTAATGCTGGGATTAAAGGCCTGTGACACCACCACCTGACAAATTACTACTGTATTTAAAACTCAAAACCTTACCTTTATCTGCAGGTAGACAGCAAGATACAAAGTTTGTTCACTATTGGATCAAAAAGCACAGTAATACCTTTATATCAGAAATTAGGAATTTCTGTGCCTTAATCCTGATCTTTTAGGAGAGTTGGGATTTGAAATTTTTCTTTCATCCTAGTTGGTTAATTCCTTTGTTTTTTGGGTGTGTCTTTGTTAAACTTGAGTAAAAGGGTTAGTAATTTCTGGATGCTTAAAACATTTTTGTTTAAATAGTTGTTTTTGTAGTAACTCAGATACTTTGGAGGTTAGTCCTTCCGCGGGAGCCAAAATGTTTGTAGTAGGGGCTGGAGAATTACCTCAGGATCTTTAAGAGCTGCTTTTATAGAAAACCAAAGGTTCATTCCCAGCACCCACAGTGGGCAGCTCACAACACTCTCTAACTCTATTTCCAGGGGATCTAACACCTCCATGGGCCCCCAGCTCCCACAACATACATTTACACAAGGAAACATATAAGTTTAGATTGAAAATAAAGTATTTGTGGTAGAATTATTCTAAAATGTATATAGTTATTTGAAGATTAAGTTTTATCACCAATGAAACAAAATACGTATTTTTTTTAAAAATTACCAGGATGAACAAAATTGGTCGATTTGAAGTAGATTGGTTTTGCCTTTTATTTCATATTTATTATCCTTTTATAACCTTGGTTATCTGTATTAGGATTATAATGAAAGTGCTTATCTGATACATTTTATCATTGAGTATTCAGATGTTCAAATAGGACAGAACTCTTGCTTGAACAGGTCTGGTGGTTCAGCCTTCAGTCCCTGTACTCAGAAGGCTCAGGCAAGAGCATAGAGAGATCACCACTCAGTCTTGGCTATATAACAAGACTCTTATCTCAGAAAAGCCAAGGTCTGAGGCTGGAGCTGAGTCATGTTTGCCCAGCATGGTCAAATCCTCAGCACCAGAAGACAAACACTTCTCTCTTATCCTAAAGAAATAAATTTCTAAAAACATATTTGCTTAAGAAATAGTATACACCAAAGATAGTTTTTGGGATTAATGCTAATGGAAATTAATAATTATAAAAAATTTGACAAGTATAGATACAAATTGTATCCTTGTAGCTCTATTTTTAAAAATGAGTATTGAAAGTCAAGATTCTTAGAATGTTAAATTATTTGCATGGAAATAAAAACTGGCAGAATATAGTCTCCTAAATACAGTTTAGCACTTCAAACACTGAATGATTGGAATTGTCAGAGGCATTTGCAAAATTATGTCCCCAGTGTTTTGCCATACACACACACACACACACACTCACACTCTCACACACTGATAGGCGTCTGCTGTAATTTTTTCCTTACCACACAGTTTGCTCCCAATCTTTTTACTTTACTTAAGTATATCTTTATACTTAAATAAAATAACACTTTTGGTAAATTTAATAGTAAATATAAACCATTATTTTAAAACTTGCTTTATTGAGTACTAATTTTGCTTTTCAGCGGGGATCTGATGAGCTTCTTTCTTCTGGTGTCATTAACGGACCTTCTACCATGAACAATTCTACTTCTGCAGGTGTGTATGGTAAGTTTGAACACCTAATCTTGTGTTTTCTTTCTGTGAGCTTTTTTTTTCTTCATTGTTCTTATGTGCTACTGTTTACAGTAAAAATTTGTGAATTTTACTCAATAAGAGAAGTGGAAAGAGTCAGCTAAGGAAAAAAGATAATATTGAAGAAATTTAGGAATGGGTCCACCATGTTGTATGTTGTACATCTACCCTAAAATAATTAATTGGGAAGATTTTGTAGGCAGAGAATTTTTTGATATAAACATGTAAACAGTGATATGGGAGTTGAGACTAATGCCAACTTTGTGACTCTGAGCTCACATTAGAGTCACTGGAGAAGAAGCTGGGGAGATACATGTAGTTTGATTAGTAGTGCTTGGTGTGCAAACATGAGGGCCTGGTTTTGATTGCTCATGTCTGTTTATTGCCTGTGTCTGTTAACCAGTGTTAGGGTGCAAGAGGAAGAGAAGCGACAATCCTTGGAGCTCACTGGCCAACTAGTCTAGCTAAAACAAGGAGCTCTGTCTCAGAAATTAAAGTGAAGAGTGATAAAGGAAGACACCCAAATCAATTTCTGGCTGCCATAAGGATGCAATGCATGAGTAGCTGCCTATGCACATGGCATGCCAGGAAGCAGAGAAAGAGGAATGCTACTTTTCCTTTTTATTCGTTCCGGAAGTTTCGATCATGGAAAGATACTGCCCACGTTCAGGGTGGGTCTTCCCACGTCAGTAAAGCCTCTTTGGAAAGCCTTCCTAGACTACACCCAAGGGTTTATCTCCCAGATGAGTCTATTATAAGTGTCTTGAAGTTGACAATCAAGATTAACCAGCATACTCAGAATAACTTGGAAGCACTGAAAATATGCAAACAGCACGACTTACCCCTGAAGTTTCTGTGTGGGGGTGCTGTTTGTCTTTATTTTTAGAGCTCTTAGGTCATGCATCAAGAGATACAGACCTAAGGGGTGTTGCTAGGAATCTAATCCAGTCCTTGCAATGCTTGACAGACCCTACCCAACTAGACTTGTTTGATTCATGCATCTTTTAATGTTCCTTCTAGGTTGTCCTAGATTCCTAGAGCATTATGTCCTGAAGGGTGGGAGTAGGGGTTGGGATGTGTGTGTTAAATTAATAGTACCTTGAATTTCCTTATGATTTCCACTTTGTAATTAATGTGGAACAAACTTTTCTTTCGTCATACTGGGAATTAGACCCAGGACCTCACATATATTAGTAAGAAGTTGTATCTCTAGAACCAAAGAAACCTTTAAAAATTCATTCTTTGTAATAATTCAAATCCAGGTTTGTTTGAACTTGTGATAATTCCACCTCTGCCTCCAGAATGCTTCTGATGTTATAGGCATTCGCCACTGCAACAATGTGAGTGTGAGTCACTCACAACTTAAGATACACAAACATTTTTTGTTGTTTTGGTTTTTTTGAGACAAGGTTTCTTTATATAGTCCTGGCTGTCCTGGAACTTGATCTGTAGTCCAGGCTTGCCTTGAACTCCCAGAGATCCTGCCTTCCTCTTGAACACTGAGATTAAAGGTGTATGCCACCACTGCCCTACAAGACACAAACATTTTAATAAAGTCATACTGTGCACCAAAATGAGAGCCATGAATACTGACTTACTGAGTGGTCTTTTTTTCTTTAGTAAAATCAGAAAAAATTTTGTAGATAATCTGAATATCAATTTTAAAAATACTTAAAGTCTGGTAAACTAATTGGTATTGGATGAAAACTTTTTGTTTGAAGACAGGAATTAGCTTATATCTGTCCTCTTGCAAGTATGGCTGCCTCATAATATTTTTGCCATGCATGGACATAAGTGGTAGGCTAATGATGCATGGCTATAAATGTACCAAAAGACAGAGGAAAACTGAGTAGAGAAATGATTACATTCACTGGGTGTATCTGCAGCAGGTAAGCTTCTGAAAGGTTTATACCACTGAGGGGCCAGAGCCTTTTATATCTATCTGTAAGAGGGACAGGTTATTTAGTCAACTTATAGACCATTTGTGTGTGGTATAAAGCTGAGGCAAAAGCCATATCTGAAGGAACAGACTGACTTTCTGCCATCTTGTTAAATATTAAGCTTTACAGCATTCGTTATTTTTTTTTAAGAGATGGATCTTTGGGTGTCACGTGTCTTGGGTCACTGGGACTTTGTCTTGGAATGTTGGTATATCTAGTAGCTAGATAAGGCTCCATGAGTTGAGTGTTGATTGTTAAAGTGCACAAACCTTAACATTTGTCTTGGGCCTTTTTATCTTTGTGGTTTCAGTAAGAACAGTGTTCTTACCCTAGAGTATGTGGCACCAATATTTATAGTTGAGTCATACCTCAGAATGTTACCTTACCTAAGGAAGCCTTAGCAGGAGGATTTCAAATTCAGTGATAGCAGGTTCTAGACCTTACTACAAAATTCTATCCTACCTTAAAATGATAAGTTTTTTACTGTTTCAACAGTTGATGTTGAACTTTTAAAACTGAATTTAAACATATTAGGTAGAATTGCTCCTGTACTGTTAAGTTGGGATCCACTGAAAGGATTCAGAAGTATGTCAGTATCATGTAATAATTGATTCTCTAAAGTTAGCAAATGATGACAAAATTGAACTGTTATAGTCTGCTAATAGGGTTGCTGTCTCTTTATGGTATATACAGAAAAGACTGCATGTGAAAGTAATTAAGGAAAATTGTTAGTTGATTTATTTCAAGCTTTTAAACATAATAGTGATAAAGTTGTATTTCACATAAGCGTTGCCAATGATTCACACATTTTCAGCTGTTGCCCTGGCCACCAAGTGTTCCAACATGATGGTGCATTCTTTTAGTCCTAGCACTGGGGAAGTGGAAGCAGAAGGATAAGAACTTCAGGATCATCCTTGGCTACAATTTTAAAAAGTGGAAAGGAAAAATAAAGTGTGTGTGTGTGTGTGTGTGTGTGTGTGTGTGTGTATGTGTGTGTATGTGTGTGTGTGTGAAAGAAAGAGAGAGAGAGAGAAAGAGAAAGAGAGAGAGGCAGAATAGCAATATGTAACAAGATTGAAAGCTGCTAGGAAAAAAAAAAACTAACTAATTTCCTTATTCATACCCTGTTGTACCTGCTACTTTTAAATCAAAGCTCTGTATGTTGTCCATAAGAGATTTTATAAAGAGTATCAGTCTCTCATTAATTAACTTTCAGATTTAACTGTTCTGAAGTTAGATGAGACTCTAACAGAAACCTTAACACTAAGGAATTAAATCTACCAAATCCCACTCTTTCTTATTTTGGTACAACTACTAGTAATATAGATATACTTAAAATGAAAATTTTTATGTTGCATAAGGATACTGGAGCACTGGTGCCAAGTTGTGACTCTGCTAGGCAACGTGGGACCTATGGTTATTCTCTGTAGATATTGTTAGTGTTATTTTAAAATCTCATATGTGATGGGCTACTTGAGGTGCTCAGGAGATAAAGGCATTTGCTGCCAAGCCTTATGACCTGAGTGTGTGAGTGAGCCCCAGGCAGCTCCTACATGGTGGAAGGAGAGAACTGACGCCTGTTGTCCTTTGACTTCCACACATCTGCTGTGACACATACATCTACGTAAAATCATAAAATGTAATAAAAGATTCTTTCTTTCTTGTAGGTACATATTCTGTGAGAGCTTTAAATTATGAAGCTTAATTCTAAAATAAAGAATATCCCTTCCTATGAGCTTTAACTAAAATAGACCTAAAGATATTTTGACTCAATTTACATTAATTTGTTATTGTAATATGCTTCTTTCACGTGTGTGTGTGCTCACGCACCCCTGTGCACAGGGCGATGTTTTTTATATCTGGGAACTTGAACATGGATCTGCAGTTTTAAGGTGTTTTTTTTTTTTTTTTTTTTTTTTTTTTTTTTTTTATGTCCCCTGGTAACTCTGAAAACATTTCAACACTTCATAACTCATATTCTCCTTTTAAATTATGGCTGTACAAACTAATGGCAGAAACTGATACTGTTCTATTTGTTTACTAAAGAACTGATTGTTACTCAGATTACACAGCTACTTTTTTTTTTTTTTTCCTTTCCTGAGACAGGGTTTCTCTCTGTGTAGCCCTGGCTGTCCTGGAACTCAGTCTGTAGACCAGGCTGTCCTCGAACTCAGAAATCCGCCTGCCTCTGCCTCCCAAGTGCTGGGATTAAAGGCGTGCGCCACCACTGCCTGGCACACAGCTACTTTTAAAGTCTTCCTTTTAGCTACAGGTGGCCTTGACTAATAAGCACACGTGTTTTATAGGACCTGTGGATCATCTCTGTATACTGTTTGTCTTTTCTCCTAGTGCTTCGAGGACTTCTATCTTTCATCTCAGATTGTAAAGATGTAGCAAGAGAGACAACCTAGAGCCCAAGTCACTCATAGTTTTGTATGTTGCTATTATAAACATATAATATGCAATGTTGCTTAATTTCACAAGCATGATGTTAATTAAATGTTATATATTTAACATATATCAGTATATGTTAATATTATTGGCTCATTTACACAATGCTTGAAAACACAAATACTAATCTATGTTGTGAAAAATCAAAATATGCTTGGAAGATAAACGTAAATGGAAAGAGAAAAAAAAACATCATGTGCATAAAGCATATGTGTGTTTCTTTGTGAGTGAATGTATTATGTGTGGGTATCTCAGGATACCAGTAGAGGTCATTGGATCCCTTAAAACTGGGGTTATAGGTGGTCAGCCATCTGGTGTGAGTGCTGGAAACTGATTAGGGAAGAGTAGCAGCAAGAGGTCTTAACTGCTGATCCATCATTGCAGCCCAGTATTCTACTTCTTGATTTGGCTGCTGATTATGCAGTCTGTTTATGAAGCTATGATAATATTAATACTAAAATCTATTAATGACTACAGTACAAAAAGTTATAGAGAAATACTTTGGTACAGTTATAAGTTCTAACAAATGTGCACAAGATGAACACAATATATACACGGTTGTATATATATGTGTGTATATATACATACACAGATATGTATATATGTAGACTCTTAGAGGTCATTTTAATGTCTCTTTTCCTTTCCTTTCAAAACAGAATTACCAAATTATTACTAGACTGCCACACAAGAATAAAAAGCTGATTTTCTTCTCCCACTTGAAAGTGGAAGATCAATGGTAAAAGAAGATTGACAGAGATGAAGTCCAGCTTTAACTTTCCTTAAACTCTTCTCTAAGGATGGGAATGATGGTGATAGTGGTGGTTTGAGTAAGAATGTTCTCCATAGGCTGATTATTTGGTTGCTTAGTCATCAGGGAGTGGCAGCACTTGAGAAGAGTTTGGAAGTGCGACCTTGTTGGGATAGGTGTAGTCTTGTTGGATGAAGTGTATCACTAGGAAGGGTGGGGATTCAAAAGCCCAAGCCAAGCCCTGTGTCACTCTCTGTCTTGGCCAGTGGATCAGGATATAACTCACAATACTTCTCCAGCACCATGGGTGCTGCCATGCTCCCAGTCACGATGATAATGGACTAATAAACCCGAAACTGTAAGCAAGCCCACAATTAAATGCTTTCTTTTGTAGGAGTTGCCTTAATCATGGTGTTTCTTCACAGCAATAGAAGAGGACTAAGAAGTGATAAGGCCAGCAGTCATAAATTACAGTAGGAGATCATATTAGAAAATCTAGGAAGGGTTCCTAATCAAATCAAATCCCCTGTCATCTACCCATATTTCAGAAGACCTAAAAGTATACCCAAGTCTGTAGTTTGTTTTGAATTATAGCACTCTCACCTATATTTGAGTTAACATACCATACTTAAATAATACTCCCATGATCAGTCTGGCTTAATCCATGCATACAAAAACAAGCCAAAGCCAAGAAATTATAAAATATGTCACAACATCAGATGAGTGGAGAGAAAACCTTATGACAGATTAATAAAAGCATAGTTATAGCTGTTGGTGATAAACACAAAATAAAAACAAATTAGCAAGATAATCTTTGTATTCCTATGCTTGAAATAATCTTCAAAATTTGGAAGACTGGTGATATAGCATGTATGAGGTCCTAGGTGCAGTACCCAGAAATATAACATAGCAGTCTACTAACAGTACATAGCTAGTTACAAATACAAATTTGGGAGCAAGTGGTGTGGGGGGGGGCGGGGGGCAAAAGGAATGTTCAATTTATATATTTTTAGGTCAAGTTGTATGCCACAGACACAAATAAATATTGCTCTATTTTTATATGGTCCTCATTTATATAGGATTATAGGTAGTAAATTTTAATTAGTTTTTAGAAATGGGATATTAGGAGTTTGGCAAGATTATATTTTTCTGCCAATAGTGGCAAATAGCATATTTAATATTTTAAAAGATTATAATGAAATTTTTAAGTAGTTATATTTGGCTTGTCTTCACTATTCATAGAAGAAAAATATTTCTGAATTTTATCTGCATAAACTTGAGTAATCATTATAGCCGATTGTAGTTAGTATGATTTGAATAAAATCTTGCTATGTGCTAGGATAATCAGTTCTTTTTTGCAGTGTCTATTCTGAAACTTTAGAGCAGGATAGCATCCTGGGGGACATGCTGTGCTGTAGAGTCCTGAGTAGCATGCTGTAGTTTGAAGTATGTGTGGGTATTGAAAAATGCATATTTCAACCAAGGTCTGCTTATTACTGTTGAGTAGGGTTATCATAAGAACACAAAGTTAAGCTAATAAAGTGAGAAAGCTTACGATGCTTAAGAAATAAACTAAAATTTTACATATAACTCCAGATCTTTTGGTTGTATTAGGTACAAAATTTATATCATAATCTTTCTTAAAAATTTGTCATTCATTTGTTTGAGTCCTGGCTGGTCTGGAACTCACTCTTTAGATCAGGCTGGCTTCAAACTCAGAGATCTGCCTGCCTTCTGACTGCTGGGATTAAAAGGCGTGTGCCACCACACACGCACAGCCTGGCTTAAATTTTATTGTTTTAATTCTTTTTATTTTACAGTATAAAAAATTGAAAAGGGTTCTTTAAAAATATGGAGAGATCGTTGAATAAGGTTAAAAGCACTGGATGCTCTTGCAGAAGACCCAGGTTCAGTTCCCAGCACCCACATGGAAGCTTAAAACTGTCCATAATCTTAGTTCCAGGGACTCTTAGGAACCTTTCTGGTTCCTTGGGCCCCAGGCATGCTCAATATACATACATGTATGCAAGAAAAACACTTATACCCATAAAAATAAACACACACATGAGACATTTTGAACATTGAGTTTAGAGGTATAGTCATACCTCAATTAGTGATTGGCATGTTTTCTGAAAATGCAGTGAACATCCTAGAGTAGGGTCCTCAACCTGTGGGTCATGACATGTAGGGGTTGAACTATTCTTTTACAAGGGTTACCTAAGACGATCAGAAAATACAAATATTCATATGACAGTTCATAACAGAAGCAAAATTACAGTTATGAAGTAGCAGCAAAAATAATTTTATGGTTGGGGGGGTCACCATAACATAAGGAACCCTTTTAGGGGTTGTAGCATTAGGAAGGTTGAGAACCACTGTCCTAGAGTGTGCTTACACAGACCTGGGCAGTATAGTTTACTTACTATATTTAGGTATGTATGGTGTATGCAGTTTAGCTTATGTCCCAGACTGCAAACCTTTGCATATTGACTTTGTGCAAACCTGTCACTGTATTTAATACTATAGGTGGTTGTAGTTAAAGTGTTATATATCTAAACTTATAAAAGGTATACTCACGGTTAAAGCTTACCTCATGAAAGTGATACATGACTCTATGAAGCAATTAATTGATTTTTTCTAATACTTGTCCTCAAAAACAAAACAAACAAACAAACAAACAAAAAAACCCCAAAAAACCAGACAACAATTAAATGTAATGGCCACAGTGAAAAACCAAAAGTGGGTTCATAAAGAGGTGGTTGGTTTTATTTCCCACTCATATCATCAACCCATAGCTCCATGAATTTCAAGTGCACTAGGTCAAGTGTGGCAATTTAGTTAATGTATTATGTCAACCCAAATTAGTTTCAGTAATTAAAAAAAAATCTTATGTTTTTTAGCTAATGGGAATGACAACAAGAAATTTAAAGGAGATAGACCTCCCTGTTCGCCTTCCCGTGTTCTCCATCTCCGAAAAATTCCATGTGATGTCACCGAAGCAGAGGTCATATCATTAGGTCTACCATTTGGCAAAGTAACTAATCTTTTGATGTTGAAAGGAAAAAGCCAGGTATGTAATATTTAAAGATCAACACTGAGTGATTATCTTCTGGGTGTTAGTATTTCATATAATTTTTATTTTCTTGAACTTAAAATTAACTGGTTGATTTGAGATGGGGTCTCTGTGTTGCTCTGGCTGATGTAGAATAAAGTTCATAAGCTCAAGTGACCTTTGTAAAGTTCAGCTTTCTGAGTATCTGGGACCACAAGGGTGTGTGCCACTTTGCTGGCTGTTCAGCTTTTTTTACTATCTGTGACCACAAATTAGTTTTTTTTTTTCCCCAAGTTATTTATGTATGTGAGTACGCTGCCGCTGTCTTCAGACACACCAGAAGAGGGAATTGGATCCCATTATAGATGGTTGTGGAAATTGAACTCAGGACCTCTGGAAGAGCAGTCAGTACTCTTAACCACTGAGCCATCTTTCCAGCACCCCACAAATTAGGTTTTAAGCCGATTTTTCCCCCTTGTTTGACAACAAACAAAAATTAACACAATAAACAGGAGAATTTCTTATCTATTGATTTGGGGCCCTTTTTTTTTTTTTTTTTTTTTTTTTTTTTTTTTTTTTTTTTTTTTTTTTTGGTTTTTTCGAGATAGGGTTTCTCTATATAGCCTTGGCTCTCCTGGAACTCACTTGGTAGACCAGGCTGGCCTCGAACTCAGAAATCCGCCTGTCTCTGCCTCCCAAGTGCTGGGATTAAAGGCGTGCGCCACCACAGCCCGGCGATTTGGGGTCCTTTAAGACCTATTTTACTTACTTGATGTTTCCAATTATAGGATGATTCCTAAAAATATCCTGTAATACCTAAGAGACCCTGATAGAGAACTTATAAACTGCACTTTATTGTTGGGGGTCCACACTAGCCCCACGTTGGGGCGGCCAAAATAATGTTGGGGTCCACACTAGCCCCACGTTGGGGTGGCCAAAATAATGTTGCAGCCCAGGCAAAATGTTGAGGCCCCGGCCGACCCACGTTTGGGCGGCCACTGTATCCCGGCCCAAGCTGCCGCTCCGGTCCACGGGTCGGGGTTCAGCAAGATCGAGGGTGAGGGCAGACTCGAAGAATGGAGACCAGACAGGGTGTGATTCAATCCCGTTTATTCTTCAGTCTCTCTTCCTCTAAGTGTCTCCTGCTGTGTCTCCTCTGTCTGCTGTCTCTGATTCTCTCTCTATAGTCTGTCTTCTGATCTGTTCTGTCTCTGCCTTTTATATGTCTCACTTCTAAGCCACGCCTCTAAGTTACGCTTTTAATCATGCCCTTAGGTCTTGTCTCTAACTCTGATCTCTATACTTCTAAGTCATACTCTTAAGTCACACACCTTTAGTCTCAAGGTATCTAAACCAAGATTATCGGAGTGTGATCAGCTGTTGTAGGCTATTGTAATCCAAGTCACATGTCAGGTTATATGGCTCAAGATGGCTGTAAAGCTGATAGCCGCTTTCTGCTAAAAGTCGGCCCCCAACACTTTATTTGTCCAACTAAAGAACAGTTAAGTTTTCCAAATAATGCCGTTATCACTAAGCTAAAGATCTAATTGGCTTTTTTGTGAGATTTAAGAGTTAGGAGCAGCTGGGCATGGTAGCATATGCCTTTAATCCCAGTGCTACAGAGGCAGAGGTCGGTGAGTCTCTGAATTCAAGGCTACTTCTGTACATAGTGAGTCCCAGGACAGCCAGGGCTGTGTTGAAAGATCCTGTCTCATAACCAGAACAGCAGCAACAAAAAGGTTTGGGAGCTACATCATTTGTAAAATGAAATTGAATGGTTAGCTAGATATGACTGAATAGTTAAGTATTTTCAAAAGTGGAAGCAAACATTTTTTAAAGGCTAGAGATTTAGCTCAGCAGTTAGTTTAGAGCCCTTGTTGCTCATGCAGAGGACCTGGGTTGAGTTTCCAGGCCATAAGGGTGGCCCATAGTTGGCTGTAACTGCCATTCCAGGGGTCTGACTGACATCCTCTCTAAAGCTCTGTGGGCATTAGGCCTACATCTGATGCACATATATATAGTAAACACATACATAATAGAAAATGAATCTTTTTATAATGGATTGGTTTACAGTAGGCTACTTTTCTTGGAAGAGTTCATTTCTTTTTGTATTTTTTTTAAAAACTGATTGCTGTGAGTCTTCTCCTTTGCTTTGGTTTGTTGTAGCCTGTTGCTTTAGCTAGCCTAAAACAATGTCACGTCTCCTGCTTCCATAAAACCATTATGCATATTCTAGTTGTAGAATTATTATGTAACTTCTTTAATAATTTGAGACATAGAGAAACTTCATTATACAAATGAGTTTTTACATTAAATTGAGTTTTAAAGATTTTATTACTTATTTTTGATACTTTTGTGAGTTTCATATATGGATTGGCCATAGTCACTCCTCTCTCCCAACTCTTGTCATACCACCTCCTCTTTCCTACCTATCAAACTGTTTTGTTTTTTAAACCTTTCAGGATACATTTTAATGGATACAAGCAAATATATAATTTCTGTGTATAAATGGAATATTTTTTGATGCTTTAATTCATGAATATATCATATATTTAAATCAGATTTGAAACATCTGAAACATTCTCTTCATCCTTTCTCTCTGTTTTTTTTTTGGGGGGGGAGGGGAATTTGGGTAGAGGGAGCAGTTGTTAGGGTTTGACCTTAGGGCTTTTCTTGTGCTGGCCAAGTACTCAGGCTACAACCTGATAATACTATTTCTTTGTGATGAAAACATTTAAAATTTTGTTGTCTAGTCTTTTTAATTATACAATGTATTATCATTATCTTTAAATACCTTACTAAGAAAAAGCACAATAGAATTTTTACTTCTGAAGATAGCTTACACAAGCTTAAACCAGTTGTTTTTAACCTGTGTGTCAAGACCCCCTCCCCCCCTTTCATGGAGGTTGTATATCAGACCTACTGCATATCAGGTATTTACATAATGATTCATAACAGTAGCAAAATTATAGTTATGAAACAGCAATGAAAATGTGGTTAGGGGTCAGCACAACATGAGGAATTGTGTTGAAGAGTTGGAGCATTAGGAAGGTTGAGAACCGCTGGTGTAGACACGTTTTTTTGATCAACTTTTCCCAAGTCTTGTGTCTCATTAATTTCCCCAGCCTCTAGTAACTACCATTCTATGCCTAACTTGTATGAGAATAGCATTTTGAAAGATTCTGCATATCAGTGAAATGGTGTAATGCTTATCTTTCTGTTCTTGGCTTAGTTTACTGAACACAACAGTTCCCAGTTCCTTCTATTATATACAGATACCATATTTTCTTTATTGACTCACTGGTTGGTAGACACTTAAGTTGGTGCTGTGTTTTGGCTGCTGTGAGTAGTACTACAATAAATAGGAGAGCTCCAATGTCTCTGCGACCTTCTGATTTTGTTGCTTTTGAATAAACACCTAGTATCGTATTGCTAGCTGTATTTAATGTTTTTTTTAATAAAAGTGTGTATAATAGTTATATCAATTTATTTTCCCACTAGCAGTACAAACAAGGCTCTCAACATAGTTGTTTTGGTTTTTGAGACAGTGGCTGGCCTTGAGCTCAAAGATTCCTGCTTCTGCCTCTTGATTTCTAGTATCAGTGATATGTACCATCACTCCTGGCCTTGCCCTTAGTCCTTTTTGGTAATAGTCATTCTATTATCAAGCAGCTAATTAAAAGTTTGATTTTTATTTCCCTGATTGGTGGTATTGAACTTTTTTTTTTTTTCAAATAGCTGTTGACCATTTGTTTTCTTTTGAAAAAAGTAAAACACTTGTTTAAGTCTTTTATCTGTCCTCTACCCACCATGGACGGGTCAAACTGTTCTTTCAGTTTTGCATTTTGAGAACTCTTGTCTCTACCTGCTACCGTCTGGAATTATACCTGTGTCCCATACTAGTGCTCTAACTCCTGAGCTTTGGACCTCACCTTAGAGCTGTATAAACAGGCCTAACTCTATCACTCATTTTAAAAAATAGAATCCTTTTTTTTTTTGATCAGGTTATTTTTGCATAAATTTGAGATAGTCTAGTAGGTAGTTCTGAGTATTCAGTATGGCTGGTTAGTATGTTTATATTCTCTCTTTCATCAGCCATTAAAAAGTAGGCAGACCTTACATTAAAAGTTCTGTTGCCAACTGCATGTGGTAATAATAAGTCTTTGATCCAAGCACTCAGGAGGCCAAGGCAAGGGCCTGGTCTTACATAGTGAGTTCAAGGACAGACAAGGTCTATGTAGAAGAGAACCTGTTCCTCCCCCAAGATTTAAAAAAAAAAAAAAACATCAATCAAAAAAGTTCTATTGCTAATTTAATTGATCACAAAAGTAATAGCCGTCTACATAGCTAAATCCATACATAGGATAAGACATGAAATGTCAGGAAGCTTCTTTCCTGCCTTCTCCATGCTATTCCTCCCATCCTGTATTAGTACAGTAATTATTTGGTGCCTAGTGTCACTGATTGATTCCAGTCAATATTGACTTAATGTAGGAAGTTTCTATAGTTCTCTAATTTTAGTAATTGATCCTTTGCATCTTATTTTTAAAATAATCTTTATTTGTAGGGTTTGAAGCTATTTTATTTTCTAATACCTCCAGATCTTATGTGAAATGTGATAGATAAATGTGCATCTGTGCTTTTGCTATTTGTTTTTTGAGATAGGTTTTTCTTTATAGCCTGGGCTGATGTGGAACTTGCTCTGCAGACTGGACTGTCCTCAAACTCAGTGATCCGCCTGCCTCTGCCTCCCAAGTACTAGGATTAAAGGCAAGAGCTACCACCGCTTGGCCAAATCTGCCAAACCTTCAACACTTATTTCTAAGCCCTAGGAACATTAGCTAAAATCATGTGGCCAACTAGAGGGTGGTGGATAAGATTGTAAGGTAGTAAGTAAATGTTCAAAAAGATTTCTTCTTCATACAATTTGGAGCAAATATGAATAAGTGGATATGGAATGTAGCAAGTTCTTGGTGTCTAAAATTAATGCCATCTGCTGACAGTGCACACTTGATTGCTCATTGTGGGTTGGAGTTTTAAATTTTAAAGAAATTCTTACCATAATCTTAAATTGGGAAACCTTTAAGTAATTAAAAGTACCTCATATGTATAATGAAAAATTCACAAACAGAGAATTTTTTTTTAATGTGATATTACCCAGTCCTGTTCAAAGTGCTGTCTGCATGTGTGTGTGTGTGTTTATGTGTGTGTGCACATGCATGCATGCACACACATATAATATACAAATGTGTAAACATATTTATGTGAATACAGTGTGTAACAACTTGTATATATACATAAAACAGAAAAATACTTTACACAGGTTTATATGTAGCCTTCACTTTAAAGCATACAGGATGAATGTAGGTTAGAAGTATAATCGAGAAATGAGATAAAATTGAATGTGAGGGCTGGCTCAGTGGTAAAGAGCACTGGCTGATCTTCCAATAGATCTGGGTTGGATTCCCATCACCCACATGGTAATTCCCAGCTGTCTATAACTTCAGTCTTGGGATCCAACTCCCTTTTCTGGCATCTCTGGGCAATGCATTCATATGAGACATAGAACCTCATACACATAAATAAAATTAAAATTTTTGAAAAAGAAAACAGAATGCGTATACTACTATTTTGAGTGGGTGCCTTCATACACTGATAATTTCTAGTTCTTTCCTGCAGAATCCCTAATAGACCACCTAACTAGCACTCTAACCTAACAGTCATTTCACGTTTGAGTTATAAGAGTTATAGATTGCTTATATAGCTGCATATTTTAATAGAGGAAACTGAGGGTCGCAGGTGTTTGTGACCAACTTACAGTAGGTAGAGATTTAAATCAGGTTTTTACTCAGGCAATGGTGATTTCTCATCCCCTGTTGTCAAGTCAGATATGTTGGTTCCTTGGTGGCAATATTTATGATGATAGGAACTCTGAAAAAACATTTCATCTGTAGATAGCTAGTGTATAAAAACGAAGACGAGCAAGTTATTATACCCAGGTCTTATTTGAGAATTTAGGTAGAGTAGTACTTTTCAACCAACTGCCCCCTTTCCCCATCCTCTCACAGGGTTTTCAACTTGTCTTGTTTGTTTTAAAGTAGGGCCTTACTATGCTTCTGTACCAGACTGTCCTGCAACTCAGGTTCTCCCAGTGCTGGGACTAAAGGTGTGCACTGCCACACTCACACGTGGATTCTTGTTTTTAACCTCTTTATTTGTCTTTAATGAGTGAAATTCTAGCAGTTTAGCCCAAGATTTTAAAAAAAAAAAATTCTTAGCTCCTAAGAATATTCATTTGTAATGGTGATGTAAACATTTATTTTTACTTTTAGGCATTTGAAGAAATAGAAATTTAAAAACAAACAGAAAACATAACAAAATAATTTAATCAAGTGGCAGTTTTCTTAAGTTGGAAACTTTTTTTTTTAAGTTGGAAACTCTTATTGGACCCAGTTTTTCAAATTAATTTTATCCTCTTGGGGACAATGTCATGTATAGTGAGAAAGCACAAATTTAGACCAATATGGAATGATTCTTAACCATCTTCTTGTGTTTATTGCAGGCCTTTTTAGAAATGGCTTCTGAAGAAGCTGCCATTACTATGATAAATTATTACACTCCTGTTACTCCTCAACTTCGAAGTCAGCCTGTTTATATCCAGTATTCCAATCACCGAGAACTCAAGACTGACAATCTGCCTAATCAGGCTGTAAGTATTATAGGCATCTGTAAGAATAATTATACAAATATATGCTATCATAACTTAAAAATTAACTTTCTATACTTCCGAGAAGAACCACTATATAGTTTTCTTCCTTTTAGTACACTTTATTAGGATTTCATATGAATATGTAATTTGTTCTTAAATGCTTAATAATAAAAACAGTTTCATTTGGAAACTTTGGAAGTTGTAGTGTTAGAAATGACACTTACTGGACTGTGCATGGGTAACATTCTTGTATGTAATTCTAGAAGTAGGAAGCTAGACTACTCAGGGAAACTCTCTCAAAACAATCAAGAAGTAATATTTCCCCCAAACCCATAAAACTGTTTTTGTAATTAAGATAAAATCCTATACCTTCTAAAATCAGAAATATGAAAGAAGTACAGGAAATATTTCCAGCAGGAAATAGCTGGATTTACCCTTGTTTTGACAGAAATCAAAAGCGTTGAGTTTGCCTTCCAGGGTCCTTTGAGTGTTTGTTAAGCACTCTCCCAGGGTCCGCATCCCTAGCCAGGAGTAGTTCTCTGTTGAGGTGATAGGGAGGCAGTTTAAGATGTAGAGAATTGCTCAGAATTTTTTTTTAAATGAGTTTTGACTCCTCAAGTGAATATGGCATAGTCTAACAACATAATGCTTTTATTTTGATATAGTTCATGGTGAGTCTTTTGTGTCTTTCCAGGCTCATTTTAAGTGGTTAATAGAAATTTGATTTAACAAGAAAAAAAAAACTTGTCTACAAAGCAAAGGCATTTTTTAAAAAGTATGTGTTTGTCTGTCTGCTTTTTATATGCATGGGTGTTTTGTCTTTATGGATGCCTGTATGCCAGATGCTCTGGAACTGGAGTTACAGACAGGTGTCAGCTGTCATGTGGGGCTGTGAATTGAACCCAGGTCCTCTAGAAGAACAGCCAGTGCTCTTCACCACTGAGACATCTCTTCAGCCCCCTGTACTTTATTTTTTAAATATCTTCTAAAATTAAATATAATTATTTCACTTTCCTCTTTTCTTCTCCTTTCTTTAGCCCCTCCCATTCCCCACATTCTTTCTCAAATTTACAACTGTGCTTTCATGCTGCTGCTGCTGCTGCTGCATTGCTTTTGTTGTTATCCATCCTCAGCTTCACATACAGGGTTTCTCTGTGTAGCTTGCTGATTCTGTTGAGTGTTGCTTCTGTGTATATGATTTCAGGACTGACCACCTGGTGTTAGATAACCAATTTGAATACTCATCTCTGGGAAGGCTAGTTCTCCCTTGCTCAGCTGTTGTTAGTTGGAGGTTCTTTCTTTGAGACATGTGAGATTTCTCTCTCAGTTTAACATCTTTATCTATGGGTGGTGTTCTTGTTTAGGCAGCCATATATTGAGGTAGATATCATGGATGTGGCTTCCCTGTCATTTTTAGGTGATACAGTCTCAAAACAGACTTTCCCATCTTCTAGCTTTTATAGTCTCTTCCCCCTTCCCCCATGGTGTTCTTGAGCCTTGGATGCAGAAGTTGTGTTGTAGATGTATCATTGGTACTGGGCCCCTAGCCCAGTTGCCTTCTTCATTTTTAACCAGGTATGGTTTTCTGTAATGGTCTCCATCTGGTGCGTAGTGAAGCTTCTTGATAAAAGGTGGTCTGTGCGTATTAGGATAAGTATTTAGGTTAAAAGTATTGGTGAGATCAGGAATTCAAGGTCCATGCCTAAACATAATAAAAGCAGTATACAGCACACCAATAGC
The DNA here is from genome assembly GCF_011762505.2 of Arvicanthis niloticus. Classification (NCBI taxonomy): domain Eukaryota; kingdom Metazoa; phylum Chordata; class Mammalia; order Rodentia; family Muridae; genus Arvicanthis; species Arvicanthis niloticus. Next base: position 85,608,796 of record NC_047662.1, read on the forward strand.
CAACATCAAACTAAATGGAAAGAAACATGAAGCAATTCCACTAAAATCAGAGACAAGGCTGCCCTCTCCCCCATCTATTCATTATAGTACTCAAAGTTCTAGCCAAGCAATTAGATAACAAAAGGAGAGCTGAGGGATACAAATTGGGAAGGAGGGAGTCAAGATAACACTATTTGCAGATGATATGATTATATATATATATATATATATGTGTGTGTGTGTGTGTGTGTGTATATATATATATATATATATATATATATATATATCCATCCCTAAAAATTCTACCAGAGAATCCTACAGTTGATAACTTCAGCAAAGTGGCTGGATATAAAATTAACTCTAACAAAACAGTAACCTTCCTCTACTCAAAGGATAAATGGCTTGAGAAAGAAATTAATGACATCCTTCACAAATAATATAAAATATCTTGGTGTAACTCTAACCAAGCAAGTGAAAGATCCGTATGACAAGAACTTTAGTCTCTGAGGAAAGAAATCAAAGAAGACCTCAGGTGGAAAGATATCCCTTGCTCATGGATCAGCAGGATTAACATAGTAAAAATGGCCATCATATCGAAAGCAATCTATAGATTCAATGCAATCCCCATCAAAATTCCAACTCAATTCTTTACAGAGATGGAAAGAGCAAGTCTCAAATTCACCTGGAATAACAAAAAACCAAGGATATCGAAAACTGTGCTCAATAATAAAATAACTTCTGGGGGAATCACCATTCCTGACCTCAAGCTGTACTACAAAACAATAGTGATAAAAACCGGTTGGTATTGGTACAGAGACAGGCAGGAAGATCAATGGAATAGAATTGAAGACCCAGAAACAAATCTACATGCGTATAGTCACTTGATCTTTGATAAGCCAAAACCATCCAGTGGAAAAAAGCCAGCATTTTCAACAAATGGTGCTGGTTCAACTGCGGTCAGTATGCAGAAGAATGCAAATTGATCTGTTCTTATCTCTTTGTACAAAGCTCAAGTCCAAATGGATCAGGGACCTCCGCATAAAAGCAGATACACTGACTGTAATAGAATAGAAAGTGGGGAAGAGTCATGAACACATTGGCACAGGGGGAAAGTTTCTGAACAGAACACCAGTGGCTTATGCTCTAAGATCAAGAATCAACAAATGGGACCTCATAAAGTTGGAAAGCTTTTGTATGGCAAAGGACACTGAATAGGACAAAATGGCAACCAACAGATTGGGAAAAAATCATTACCAATCCTACATCCGATAGAGGGCTAATATCTAAAATATGCAAAGAACTTAAGAAGTTAGAGACCCCAATAACCCTGTTAAAAATGGGGTACAGAGCTAAACAAGAATTCTCAACTGGGGAATCCCCAGTGTCTGAGAAGCACTTAAAGAAATGTTCAATATCCTTAGTCATCAGGGAATTGCAAATCAAAACTATGCTGAGATTCCACTTCACACCAGTCGGAATGGCTAAGATCAAAAGCTCAGGTGACAGTAGATGTTGGCAAGGATATAGAGAAAGGAGAACACTCCTCTATTGCTGGTGGGACTGCAAGCTGGTAAAACTAAAACCACTTTGGAAATCAATCTGGTGGTTTCTCAGAAAATTGGAAATAGCTCTACCTGAAGACCCAGCTATACCTCTCCTAGGCCTATATCCAAAAGATCATCCAACATAAAACAAAGACACATTCTCCACTGTTTATAGTTACCTTATTTATAATAACCAGAAGCTGGAAACAACACAGATGTCCCTCAACAGAAGAATGGATACAGAAAATATGGTACATTTACACAATGGAGTACTATTAAAAACAATGACTTCATGAAATTTGCAGACAAATGGATGGAACTAGGAAATATCATAAGTGAGGTAACCCAGACACAAAAGAATACACATGGTATGTACTCAACTGAAAAGCGAATATTAGCTGCAAAGCTTGGAATGCCCATGACACAACCCTCAAACTACATGGAGATTAAGAAAAAGGAAGACTAGGCCGGACAGTGGTGGTGCACACCTTTAATCCCAGCACTTGGGAGGCAGCGGCAGGCGGATTTCTGAGTTCGAGGCCAGCCTGGTCTACAGGACAGCCAGGACTACACAGAGAAACCCTGTCTTGAAAAACCAAAAAAAAAAAAAAAGAAAGAAAGAAAGAAAGAAAAAAGGAAGACCAAAGTGTGGATGCTTCAATCCTACATAGATGGGGGAACAAAATAATCACAGGAGGTAGAGGGATGGAGGGACCTGGGAAGGAAAGAGGAGGGGGAGAAAAAAAAGGGGGCAGGGTTAGGTATTGGAGAGTAGTACAGAGTACAGAGAGTAGTCAGGAAATCGAACAGAAATATGTAACAGGAAATGGGGAACTCCGGGTAGCCACTAGAAAGTTGCAGATGCTGGGAAAGCAAGAGGCTCCCAGGACCCAACGGGGATGACTGTAGCTGAAATATGCAACAAAGGGGAGATAGAACCTGTAGAGACCACCTCCTGTAGATAGGCACAGCCCTCAGTTGGGGGATGAATGGGGCCACATACCCATCTCAAAATTGTTAACCCAGAAATGTTCCCTGTCAATGTCACTGTCAGAAGGACAGTATCTTAGGGTTTTACTGCTGTGAACAGACACCATGAGCAAGGCAACTCCTATAAGGACATTTAATTGGGGCTGGCTTACAAGTTCAGAGGTTTAGTTTATTACCATCCAGGTGGGAACATGGCAGCATCCAGGCAGGCATGGTACAGGAGGAGCTGAGAGTTCTACAACTTCATCTGAAGGCTGCTAGCAGAATACTGACATCCAGGCAGCTAGGATGGGTGTCTTAAAGCCCCCCTCCCCCCACAGTGCCATGCCTACTCCAACAAGGCCACACCTTATAATAGTGCTACTCCCTGGGCTGAGCATATATGAACCATCACAGACAGGAACAAAAAATGGAAATGAGACTGAAGGAAAAGCCACCCAGAGACAGCGCCGCCTAGGGATCCATCCCTTCTGCAGACACCAAAACCTAAAACTATTGCTGATGCCAAGAAGCGCTTGCTGACAAGAGCCTAGTATGGCTGTTCCCTGAGAGGTTCTACCAGCACCTGATCAATACAGATGTGGATACTCATAGCTAGCCATCGGACTGAGCTTAGGGACCCCAATGGAAGAGCTAGGAGAAGGACTGAAGGAGCTGAAGGGGATTGCAACCCCATAGGAAGAACAATATCAACTAACCAGAACACCCAGCGCTTCCAGAGACTAAACCACCAATCAGTGAATTTGCATGGAGGGACTCATGGCTCCAGCTACATTTGTAGCAGAGGGAGGATGGCCTTATCTAACATTAAGGTCCTGTGGAAGCTCGATGAACCAGCAAAGGGGGATACTAAGACAGTGGGAGTGGGGAGTGGGTGGAGGAGCACCTTCATAGAGGTAAAGAGAAGTGAGGAAATGGAGAGTGGGATAGGAGGTTTGGGAGGGGTAATTGGGAAGGGGGATATCATTTGAAATGTAAACAAATAAAATGATTTATGAAAAAGGATAAGTAATTAGAATGCAACTTTTTTTTAAATATAAAGAGAATTTTGCATGTATTCTTCCTATAGGGCAAGACTTCTTCAGCTTTTTAAACTTGATTGTTATGGGAACTGCATTTATAAAATTACTAAATTAGAATTTTCTATATTAATACAGGAACATTTTCTGTATATAATCCTTGTTTTAGGATATAATGGCATGTTTCATTTTTCTTTTGAGGGATCAGATTTAGAGCCTTAAGCATGCTAAGCAGGTACTATACTGTTGAGCTGGAGCTCAGACTATTAGAATTCTTCAGTGAAAATTGTCTTTATAGATTATAAATAAGAAACCTGCTCATAGTTAAACATTCAAGCAATTTAGAAAAATAAGAAGAAAAATGCAAACATCTGTTTGACCAGAGATAACTGCTAATTGATGCTAACATTGTCCTATGCATTCTTCTGTTGTGCTGTATATCCAACTGTATACAGATGAATTCCTGGTGTGTGAAGTGTTTTTGTTTTTACTTTGTAATATATTATGGAACTTGTTCTTCAGCAAGAGACAACTGCTTTTGAATTTTTAATGACCACTGTTATTCCCTTGATAGAAGACCTAAGTTAGTCCAGGTTTTTGATAAGCATTAAAATGTTTTTCCTATCTTAAGGTTTTATAGTACTGCAACAATACATTTTGGCACACATGAAACATCATTGTACTAGGTCGTGTTTCTAACAGTGAAATCTCTGGGTTCAAGCATATGCATGTTTTAATAGCTATTATGATTGATTTCTGTATTTAATATGTTATTAAATACTTTTTAAAATGTGTGTGTGTGTGTGTGCTCATACACAATGTATTTATGTTTGTATGTCATAGTGTGGGCATAAATGTGTGACTCTTATGTATAGAGGTCAGAGGACAACCTTGGGTGTCATTCTTGCCCTCCACCTTGTTTGTGACTGTTGTTTGACACTGCAGACTCCAGGCTTAGCTGTCCTTGAGTTTCTGATAACTCTGTCTTCACCTTAACATTTGTAGACACATAGGGATATGGTGGGACTTGTGCAGCTTTCCTCCAGTTCTAGGGATTCAAACTCAAGTCTTCATGCTTGCATTGCAGCAGATGCTGTTAGCTGATGAACCATCTCTCCAACCCTCAAAATACACATAATACATTCATCTTTAAGTCATTTGTAAGTGTACATTTTAATAGTTGTTAAGGACAATCATTAACTCATCCATCTTTGGAACTTTCCCCCTGTTTTAAACTGAAATTCCTTGTCTTAAATAACAACTTTCCAATTCCTTTTTTCCTTGGCCTCTGTCAACTGACATTCTTCTTCAGTCTATGACTTTGTGTTTAGGTAATTTAAAAATCATTTTTAGATATTGGTAACTTCCCTCAAGATGGTCATATCATTTCATACCATGCTCCAACATAACATTAAGATAAAAACCCCAAACTACTTACATTTTAAAAATATATTTATGTCTATAAGTGTATGCATGTATGCACATGCCTGGTACCCATGGACATCAGGAGAAAACATACAGTTGCTTGGAACTTAAGTGATGGGTGGTTGTGCCACTATATGGGTGCTTACAAACTCAACCCAGGTCCTCTCCAAGAGCAACAAATGCTCTTACAGCTCAGCCATCTCTCTGACCCTTCTTCCATTATTTTGGTTGCTTCTGGTTTGATATTCAAGTCTTTGTTCTCTTGGATTTTTTTTGTTTTATATATGAGATACTATTATTATTGAACTTTATTTCTCCTAATGGCAAGATAAGTTTCTTCTGGTTTATTTAATAACCCATTTATTAATCTACTCATATGAAACTTACCATAGTTTCATATCATGCCCTTTCTGCATGCTTATAATATGCATTTATATATACTTGTTAATAAATGCATGTTACATTCTGTGTTCATGAATTCCCTTTACTTGGCGCGAGCTCCAAATCTAGCTTGGACCTAACCTTCTCATTCCTTCTGCTTTAGTGTGTACTCTAACTTAATTTACTGCAGAGCAATATATTGTCTCTTCAGAATTAACTAATTAGAGTCCTTATAATTATTTTTGTTAAGTCTTGTTTTCTTTAAAAAATTGAAATTGGGTTGTTTTTTTTTGTAAATTTGGAAATAATATATTTTTCTCTGAATCTTTAGTACTAGAAGTTTTGTTTTGTTTTTCTATTAAAGTTTTTCAGTAGAATTTAAACATTCTCTTCATGTAAATCATACAGCTTTCACAGTAGTTTTATTCCTAAGTATGTTAGTATAAATTGCCAGAACAAAAGATAATTTAATAAAAACTTAGAGATTGGATTATGCCAAAGGGAAACAGTGAGAAATCCCAGTTGCTTGGCAACCGCAGTCACCCAAATGGCCTAGTTTATTCTTAGATAGCCTTGATTTCATCCCAATACTTTTTTGTTCCAAACTCTACAGCAGATATAAGTCAAAATGGAAAGTAACTGTTTACATATATATACGCATATATACATGTGTGTGTATGTAAATAAATATATATATATATATATATATATATATATATATATATATATATATAGCTTTTTTTCAAAGCCAAGGAATCAGAGTCACATTCTCCCCCCCCCCCTCTTTTTTTCTGATCATCAAGATACCTCAAATCAAGCATGTGACTGAGCTGTGGACACAATTGTCAGAGGGTCAAGACCATGTGAAGTAGTTTCACCTCCTTGCTTTACTGGAGAACTATAGTTACTAAATACAATTGTGTTGTGTGGCTCAGCATTTGAAAACTTTTTGCTTTGGCATTTTCTTGACCTTGTTAGTAGTTTATGAATTTGCAAAAATGACTTTGTAAGGTTTACCTTTAAAATGTTCTCTAAACAATTATTAAAATGAATTAAAATGAATACTAAAGACCAGCATATTCACTCTATTCTAGTTTCTATATTCTTGACCTCAGAAATGTATTCTTCAAGTCACACAGGTACTTGGTGTTTTATTTATTAAGGTAGGGACTCTCTATGATGCTCAAGTTAGGTTGAGCTCACTTGGTAGCCCAGGCTCTCCTTCTCCTTTCCTCCTTTATCACTTATAACTGCTGGGATTACAAGTCTGTGCCACCATGTTCCCTGGGTGCATTTATGGTTTAGAGCAACAAACAATATCTCCCCACTCTAACTTATTAAAGTTCTTGTGCTTGTTTGATTATACTGATTTCTGTTTCCCTTATTAACAGTATAATCATTTTAGTATTGTTGCCTTATTAAGTGTCTAAGAATTATCTCCCACAGTAATAATTTTATTGCATCATAATTGTAAGCATCAAATGGATTTTCATCTTCAAACACTTTTTGTTTGTTTTTCTTAAATATTTTTGCTTAGTTAACAATTGCTATTAAGAACTTGGTTTGGTAGTAGTGCATATTTATAATCCCAGCACTAGAGAGGCAGAGGCAATAGGATTTTAGTTCAAAATTGTCCTTGACTACACCATAAAACCCTGTCTCAATACAGAACAGAAAGCTTAAAGTCTTATAATTATAAAATATATCTACCATATTTTCAGGTCCCTCCCCATTTATACTTTCTTTTTTCTTTTTTGTTTGATTTTTGGTTTTTGGTTTTTCGAGACAGGGTTTCTCTGTGTAGTCCTGGCTGTCCTGGAACTCACTCTGTAGACCAGGCTGGCCTCGAACTCAGAAATCAGCCTGCCTCTGCCTCCCAAGTGCTGGGATTAAAGGCATGCGCCACCACCGCCCGGCTCTACTTTTATTTTCAAAAACTCTTTTCTACTCTTCCTTTCTCTCCTTCTTTCCTCCCTCTCTTCACTCCTTTCTTTGCCTCTCATCCCCCCGCCCTGCCTCCATCTCGTAAACTTTTGTTCCCATCTTACCCCTTTCAGTACTGGTATTAGAGGTGTGCACTGTGCACCCCACTTTAAAAACATATCTTTACTTTCTTGTCAGTTATTTAGAAACTTCGAGGCTTTCCCAAAAAACACCCAATGCAGAAGTAGTGACTATGTTTAACTAATAAAATTTAGCTCCTCAGTTACTGTGTCTTATAGCTGTCATATGGGTTGTTTTGTTTTTTGTTTTACAAGACAGGTTTTTTCTGTGTATTTTGGCTGTTGTGGAACTCACTCTGTTGAATAGGCTGGCCTCAAACTCACAGAGATCAGAGATCTGCCTGCTGTGATTAAAGGCTTGAGCTACCACTGCCATCACTTGAGACACCCAGCCAGCTGTCCTACTGAACAGGGTAAAATCTAGGCATTAGCACAGGAATCTGTTGGCTATAAGACAACACGAATTAATATCTTATACTCCTTAATTTGTGGAGTGTGTAGAATAGTTCACACACTGATCTTATATTTGCCTGTTAATTCTAAGCCTGTATCTTTTTTGATTGGTATTCTCCACCTCATACACACCAATTAAAGTTTCAAAGGGAAGTCTGAGTTGGTTTTCAAACTTGTAAAAGCAGTATCATCCTCATTTTATAATAAAATCTTACTGAGAAGCTCAGAGTAAAGTAAATGAGGTAGAGTGCCATGTTTAAAGCAAAACTGGGGACCTAGACACTCTACAGTGTTGGCTATAGACAATAGTTTTGAGAAGTAATGATACAAACAAAATGTTCTTTTAATTCACATATTTTTTTTAAAGGTGAAATTGCTTTGGGAACTGAAAATTAGGGTTTTTTGTATTATATAATATGTAAAAATATGTTGACATAAAACCACTATTAAAATGTTTCTAGATCAACTAGTATCTTTAAAAGGCTCATGGTCTCTTTATTTTGTGTACTAACACTGGAACGGATATGGTGATGAATATAGCCTAGACACGTGCAAATTCATAAAATATTTTGTATATTAAAAAAATGTTTTCTTAACTAGTTATGCTAGCTCATACCTTTAATCTCAGCACTTAGGAGGCAGAGGAAGGAGGATCTCTTGTGAGTTCGAGGCCAGCTTGGTCTGCACAGTGAGTTCCAGGGCTTTGTTGCATTGGGAAACCCTGTTTTGAAAGACAAAAAAAGATTTTTCTCTAGTTTGTAAGCAACATATAAAGTGCATAAAATAGAAAAAATCATATACGTAGCCTGCCACAGTGGTGCATAGCTTTTCCAGCGCTTGAGAGGCAAAGACAGTGGGATCCTTGTAAATTTGAGGCCAGCCTGCTCTATATAGTAAGTTCGAGGACAGCTGGAGCTACATAGTGAAATTCTATCTTAAAACAGTCAAACAAAAGAAAAAAGAACAAATACAAATGTAAAAACTGGGATTTATTAAGCATACAAAAAGTAAAAGGCTTCCAAGTTTAAGAAAGGCACTTATTTTAGTAAAATTCATTATAGCAAACTGTGAAGAACTCAAGCATTTCACATTGTAAAACTGTACATAAAAATTAAAAACTGCAATTAATTATTTAAAATATCAATTCTATGATTAAAATTTCCTAATTGAATATATGAAAATGAAACCCATATTAAATTTGTAGAACTTTTTATTTTGATGCACATTTTTAAAATTATCACCACTCTTAAGAAATAAATGTGGCTAAGCATGGAGGGACATTCTGTAATATCAGCACTTAGGAGGCTGAGTTTTTGGCCAGCTATGGCTACATACTAAAACTTCTTTCCATATGTGGTGGAGGTGGGGGACACAAGACCTCCACATAAAGAAGTACAAGCAACTAAGGAATGCTGAAAGCTAGAGAAATAGTCTTCCCTTGGGAAGAGTAGTACACTGTTTTTAACCTATACCAAAAGGCCAGCCCTGAAATACACACACACACACACACACACACACACACACACACACGTATATACATACATACATGCACAGTTAATGTACAGATCAAGCAGATTATAGTTATTCTCCTTTCACTTTTTAAAAGTAAATATTTTAAGATTTGAGGATATTACAAATGTAGAAAAAAAATTACAGATAAAGTTTCAGTTTTCAAGCCTTTTGAGAGTGTATGACCAACCATTTTTCATTATTTACTGGTATTTTGTATATGCATGCTACAAGTGAGGAAATTTCTTTTATAGAATAGAATTGGGTAGTCAACACTGGCCTAGGTTGGTGGCACAGGCCACTATTTACTCAGAAGGATCATGAGTTTAAGATCTGTTGAGGCCGCATAGTATATTTAAGGCCAGCTCAAATAACTTTGTGTAACTTTTATCTTGAAATCAAAAAGCACCCCAGGAAGGCTCTGGTAGGATGCTTACCTGGTGTGCAGGAGACCTTGAGTCCAGTGCTTACTACTGGCCCCTAAGAAGAAAAAAATGTAAGGAATTAATATTGATACATCACTCCTCTGTCATCTGTAGATCCCACTCATATTTTGCTAACTTTTCTATTCTGCATGTAGCAAAATGATATAGATTCATGTATATGTTGTTTGGCTATGTCTTTTTAGTCATTTTAGACAAATTCTGCCTTTTTTTTACTCTGATGTCCTTAACATCATTGAAAATGAAAGGCAGTTTATTTCCTATAATGTCCCTCAATGTGTGTTGGTCTAACGTTTCCTTGTGATTCAATTCAGAATATATATCTTAGACAGATATATGCAGAAGTGACATGTAGAAGCGACACAGTCATGTTTATCAGGCTTCTGTACCATGGAAGAAGGAAACTTCTCTCTTATTACCCTTTGGGGAAGATAGTAGTTTGGTTGGTTGTTTCTTGGATCACCATTCTAAAATCCAAGGATGCTAGAGGTACTTTTATAAAATGATGCAATAGCTGTATATACCATAAGCACACATTATTGTATATACTTTAAATACCCTCTAGATTATTTATAATATCTAATATAACATGAATGCTATATAAATAGTTGTAATATTGCCAGATATAGTGATATACCCTTGTAATCCTCAGCACTCGGGAAGGAGGACAAGTTCTAATCCAGACTTAGCTACATAATAGTGAGATATAGTTTCAACAAAATCCCCAAAGTTGTTACATTATTTTGTTTAATGAATAATGACAGGTAAAAGGGGTGTTTGCATGTTCAGTATAGATCAGTAGTTCTCAACCTTCCTAATAAGATCCCTTAATACACTTCCTTATGTTGTGGTGACACCCAACTATAAAATTATTTTTCTTGCTACTTTGTAACTAATTTTGCTACTGTTATGAATTATAATGTATCTGTTATGCAGATAGTCTTAAGAGTCTCTTGTGAAAGGGTCATTCAACCCCCAGAAGGGCCACAACCCACAGGTTGAGAACCACTAGCATAGACAGAAATTTTTCCATCCATGTTTAGATGTTGTACCTACAGATATAGAGCACCCACCTTTACTTAAAAGGGGGAAGAAATAATATCTCATACATTTGGATTAATCATAAATGCTGTTCTTTACGAGCTATCAGTTTTTAGTATTATGGATTTAGGAATTCCTGTTTATTTTATGTATTTATTACCTTTGATGTTTAAAATTCTCAGATTGGGCCAATGGGAGTCCCTTCAAGTTGTCTTCTGTAGTTGACATACAGCCTTTATTGTTCCAGTAATTTTTGCATTCTGGAAAATACACCCAAAATACCACAAAACCAAAATTATTTCATACTTATATTCTGTTTTTCTTGCCACAGTTCCAAACCAGCTGCTTTTTAGAATACCTTGTTTCATTTCAGTAAAAATGTATTAGAAGCTTGCTTGTACACTAACATTCTTTGTCAGGTTATGTGAATGACAGGTTAGCCTGATCACACTCTAGACTCAATATACTAGTTCATTGCTTGCCCCACCCCACATACCTCCTTCACCCTTCTCAGTCTCATGACATTGGCTACTTACATCATTATGGGTTCCCTTCTAACTTCTTGGGCTTAGGCATTCTCAGCCAGCTGCCCCATTTATCTTCATCTGACTCTTCTCACACTCTTCAGGTGATAGCTACCTATCATGAAGCCCCCTATCCCCGCAAACAGAAGCATACTATAAATACCTTCTTTTCCTTGTCTGGATTCAGATTTTCCTTTGCAAGGCAGCTCTGGCCTGTGGATGTGGTCCTCGGCTTGTTCATGATGTTCCATGTCAGGGAAGTCTACTTCTACTGATAGCCTGCTTTCCTCACTGACACCAAATCACATTACACTTACACTGTCTAAAAGCTTTAGACCTGAATTGTCAAGTAGTAATGCACACCTTTAATCCTAGCACTCAGGAAGCAGAGGCAGTAGGTCTTTGTGGGTTTGAGGCTAGACTGATCTACAAAGTGAGTTCCATGATAGCCAAGACCACATGAAGAAACCCTTCACCCCCAACATAATAGTGCTGGGACTAAAAGCTTACGTATATCACTGCTCCCAGCTTTTTCATGTAGATTTTAAGGGACAAACCCAGGTCCTCATGCTTACACAACAAGCACTTTATTGATTGAACCATCTGAGCCCCATCTTGAAGGAAGGAAGGGAGGGAGGGAGAGAGGAAAGGAAAGGAAAAAGGGAAAAAAGGAAAAAGGGAAAAAAAGAAAGAAAAGAAATGGAACCAAACAAACAGAAAACTTTGCTCTTAAACATATCAGACTTGAGATATGTATCCAGATAGGTGTCCAGAAGTTTGTATTATGTCGCATGAGCTTCAGGGTGCACACACTGCTTCTGTGATCAAGAGTGCTCATTTTTCTTTTTTATTTATTTTTTGCCTTGTTTTATAGAGAGCCCAAGCTGCACTGCAGGCTGTCAGTGCAGTCCAGTCAGGAAACCTGTCCCTTCCTGGAGCTGCTTCCAATGAAGGCACATTGCTACCTGGGCAGAGCCCTGTGCTCCGGATAATTATTGAAAACCTATTTTACCCTGTCACTCTGGAAGTTCTCCATCAGGTAAGGAACAAACTCTTCTGAAAGCAGAATCAAACCTGTTTTTTCTTAACTTTTGATAGTTACTGTCTGTTTTGTAAATTGGATGTGATGGCACACAACTTTAATCCCAGTGCTTGGGAGGGAGAGACAGATTAATCTCTGTGAATTCTAGGCCAGCCTAATCTACAAAGGGAGCTCCAGGACAGCCAGAGCTATATAGACCTTGTCTCAAAAAAAGGAAAAAAAGGGAAAAAAAATCATTCTTTACTGATTTGATTGATATTTTCTTTTTTCTTTTTTGGTTTTTCGAGACAGGGTTTCTCTGTAGCCCTGACTGTCCTGGAACTCACTCTGTAGACCAGGCTGGCCTCGAACTCAGAAATACACCTGCCTCTGCATCCCAAGTGCTGGGATTAAAGGCGTGCGCCACCACTGCCCGGCGATAGTTTCTTTTCATTATTTGCTTATATAATATGAAGAAATTTACCATCCTGATTTTATAGAAGAAATTGTATCAGGATTTTGGTTTTGGTTTTGGTTTTTTTTTTTTTTTTTTTTGATATCCACCCTTTTCTAAATTTTGTATTTTTAAGACCTATAAACCACTCTCTTAGAACTTGCTGTGTAGACCAGACTGGTCCTGAACTCCACAGAGATCTGCCTGCCTCTGTCTCCTAAGTGTGTTATTAAAAGTGTGTATCACTACACTTGGCCTAACCTGAAGGCAGTTGAGTGGTGGAAGAGCATGTGGTATGAAGAACTTTCATGCATGAGTTCTTATGTTCAATCACTAATTTCAGTAATTATGATAGTAATACCAAACATTGGAGGGAAAATGGTGGGTAAGAAAATCTAATTTTAGCCAGCCTTAGTAACACAGTTATAATCCTAGTACTTGAGAGGCTGAAACAGGAGGATTTTTAGAAAATCAAGTCTAGCTCATAGCAAAACCCTATGTCAAGCATATCTTTGTCTTTGCTTTAGTGCTTTGAAAAGACACTACCCAAAGCAACTTGTACAAAAGAAAGCATTTAATTTGGGGTTGCTTACAGTTTCAGAGACTTATTCATTAGCATGGCAGGGAACATGGCAGCAGGCAGGAGTGGTGCTACAGAAAGAGCTGGGAGCTGTATCCTGCCACAAGCAAAGAGAGATTGGGAATAGCATGGGCTTTTGGAACCCTGGAGCCCACCTCCAGTGATGAACACACTCTTTCCAACAAGACCACACTTCGTAATCTTTCTAATCCTGTGAAAGAAATTACATTCCCTAGTGACTAAACATTTAAATATATAAGCTTATGGGGGCCATCTCTTGAGTGTTAGGATTACAGGCTTAATTTTTTTGATAGCTAAGCTTGAAAAAAATGAAGAAAGTATAATATCGTTGATAAAATCTAGATAGCTGTAGTTTCTTCAAAAATTATGTCACCACAGAATACAAGTAATTTACTGTCCATTCTTATATTTGGATATTTTCAGATTAAAATTTTGAGGTAAAAGCACTTGCCTTCTAGCCCAGTGACATGAGTTCAGTCCCTGGGACCCATATGGCAGAAGACGAGATCTGACATGAATATGTGTGTGCATGCACAGGCACACATATACATAAATACTTTTTTTAATTCTGAAGGGAAGCTATATAGTAAGCCTCAGTATATACATGCATATATGATATGTATTGTGCTAGATAATTACTTGTAATCCAGTATAATCTTTGTAGATCATTGATTAGCGCATTTAAACTGTCTTATCAAAGATAGTCCACTAAATTGGGGCTAGTATTATTTAAAATTTACAAATTGAAAGGTCACAATTACACAATTTTCTAGTGGGTAAAACTGGACACACTTCCTCCAGTAAGGCCATATCTCCTAATCCTTCCCAAATAGTTCTACCAACTTGGGATCAAGTATTCAAACATGAGCCTTTGGGAGCCATTCTCATTCAACCCTCCATGGCATTTCCATAGCCACTGTAAGCTTGTGGCTATACCATAATGTAAAGTCATTCATCCACTTTGAAAAGTCTCCATAGTCTTTCAGTCTCATTTGTTTAAGGGGGCTAGGCCTTATCCTAAGCAATCAACTAACCATGGCACTGCCATCTATATGGTCCTGGCTTTAGCATCATGAAGGACACATGAGTAAAGGGGTTGTGGAATCTTTCTACAGTTAAGGAGAACCACTGGGGCTAGGCGCTGTGTGGTAGCTGCCTGCTTTGGGTAGATCCTTGCTGCTTTGAACCACAATGTTTAAAAGTCCAAAGTTCAAAGTCCCTTTTAAAAACTCAAGAAAGTCTCTAATTGTAACCCCCTGTAAAATCAAAAAGCTAATTATATAGTGGCACAGAATACACATTACCATTTCAAAAGGAAGGAATGGAGGCATAGTAAGGAAATACTGGACCAAAGTAAAACTGAAACTCAGCAGGGCAAATCCTAAACCCTGTAGCTCCATGTCCAGTGTCAAAGGGCTTAGGTGACTTCCATCCCTCCAACTCTGCTGCCTGCAAGATACATCTCTTCTTTTGGTTGGTTTCATTCCCCTTGCAGTTTTCCTTGGTAGATACCTCATAGCTCTGGTGTATTTAATATCTTGGCCTCTCCAGTGCAGCCCAAGCTGTTTGTCCTCTCAGGGCCTTTGTGTAGGGGCATGCCGGGCATAAGTGGTTCTCCTATACTCTGAAAGATGATTTAACAATCTCTTTACTGTTGTGTCCTTCATGACTCTAAAGTCAGAACCACATGGATGACACCACCATGTTTAGCTGCTTACTTTAGGATGGATCCTGACCCCCTGGAACCTCATTTGCAGCAGTTTTTCTTTGTTGTTTTCTCCCAAAGCAGAACATTCCTAATGCCTTTTCTTTATATAAGTTGGTAGCCAAGCACGTGGAAGCTTTGCTCTCTCTATTCCATTTCAGGGCTGGCCTCTCCTTAATCTTACCTCTTTCAGCACAAGCCTTGGCTCCTTTCTTGGGGTCTTCTTGTCATCATCTCTTCAAACTGTGCATTTTGTACTTCTTTTTCCCTTACTTACTCTTATTTATTGTAGATGAATGCATAAGTGTGATTACTAATAACCACATGGCAGAGTTACTACTAGACTGTCTTGAAATTTACTCCACTAACAAAATTGGTCTGTTACTTTTAAATTAAGTTGCAGGCAAATTTTTAGGACAGGAGCAGACTACAGCCTTATGGCAAAAAATATCACACACAAAAAAAAATGTTCTCTAGCCCAGCTGCTAATATTATTCACCCTCAGAAACATCTTAAGCCAGGCCTCCACAGTCCTCAGTTTTCAGCACCATTGGCTTTCAAGCTTCTACCGGGATGACCTGTTAAGCTCTGCCTGTAGCGTCCAATCACTTTTCTAATTCAAAATTCCAAAGTCTTCCATGTTTCTCAAAAAAAGCCAGCACGGTCAGGTCTGTCACTGCAATACTCTGCTCTCTGATACTAGTTAATGGGGCCCAAGTATTCAAACATCTGAGCCTATTGAGGGCATACTCATTCAAAGCACTACACACGCCTTGGGATCTATATGACTAAATGAAGAGTTGTAGGGTGTGTGTGTGTACAAAACAGATGTATCTAAGCTCAAACAGTATAAATAATCTAGAGCCCTTAGACATCCTTTTACTTGCCAATCATCATATCAATTATGATGGGACTTAGACTTAACTTCCAGTGTTCTTTGCTATGCTTGTAAATTCTAAATATACTAGTTGGTAGGACTACTTTATTCTGTTCAATAATTAATTATCTGTGTACCAGTTTCAAAATAAATACACCTGTAAAGCATTTCTTAGATGCTTTAACAGTGGTGTTCGTAGACGCCCCTGTCCTTCCTTAAAAGTGGTTCAGTAGTTCAATGATTGGTTGCATTGTTCCCTTAACTTTGTTTTCTGCTTATTGCACAAAGTAGCATTTAGCACTGGAGGCTTGAATTGTAACTGGTTTTTATTTTGTTTATTTCACAAAGATAAAAAACCTATGTGACCCATCAGTGGAGTGTTTGTATTTGCTTCTGTAATTCTGTGGTAATTTATATTCTTATAAAAGATATTTTTAAACCTGTGACTCAACACTGCCACCATCCAGCAGGTGCGTGTTAGTCAATGTCATGAGGTCATGCCTAACAGTCTAGTTATCTTTTCCCAGAAACTAACAGACATTCTTTCTCATATAGAAGTACCTAGAGACCTGGGTGAGCAGGACTATTTTTAATTCTCAGTACCATCAGTCAGATTAATACTCCCAGTCTTTAGTTACAGAAGTAATTGTTTAGTTCTTCCCAGTGCAGTTGGGAGAAAAAAAAAAACTTGACCCCCTAGGCCCCACAGACAAATGTTTCCCCCATTCCCCATCCTTAGTACCCAGCATTCTTCCCTGTAACGCCTTGTCCTTTCTGGTGCACTGTCTATCTCTCTGTTCTCTGTTCTCTGTCCTCCAGGTTAGCCCTATCTTTACTTCCCTTTGTGTTTCTTGGGTTTGGGATATTCCTTAAACTACAAAGTTAGGCTCATGTCCCTCTCACTTTAAGTCCTCTCCCTCAACACTGTACCTTATTCACCCCTCTCTGTCTTAGTCATTGTTATGTTGGTGTGAAGAGACACCGTTATTATCATGGCATTGGGGACAGGGGATGGTGGCATGTAAGCAGGTAGGTGTTGAAAGCTACATCTGGAACTTTAGGCAAAGAGAAACTCTGGGTGCAACATGGCCTTTTGAAACCTCTAAACCCACCCCAGTGACACTTTTTCTAACAAGGTCACACCTTTAAAATAGTATGAGCCTATTTTGGCCAATCTGATTCAAACCACCACACCATCCAAGAGATAGTGTGGTTAAAGTTAGAGGATCTGGAGCTGCTTTGAATCTTGCTCTTATGCTGTTCTATAATCTTGGTGTGGTAATTACTTTTCTCATTTCTGTGACAGAATACAAAAGCAGTTTAAGGAAGAAAGGGTTTATTTTGACTCATAGTTCGAGGGTTCAAGGGCATCAAGGCAGAGAAGGCAAGGCAGTCAGAATGATTTTACAGTGACTGAAGAGACTGACTCAACTGGTCATATTGTGTCCTCAAGTCAGGAGGCAGGGATAAACTAGGTGTTAAGCTGGCTTCCTCCTCTGTTTCTGTTTATTCGGTCCAAGAGCGGATGGTGCCGACCACATTCAGGGTGAGTCTTATTTCCTCCTCAGCCTGAAACATCCTCCAAAAACACCTAGAGGAGCTGGAGAAATGGCTCGGCTATCATGGGTGCTGGCTGGCAGCTCTTCCATAGAGCCCAGATTTGATTCCCAGCATCCACAAGAGTGAGCAAGCAACCAACTGTGTTACTCCAGTTCTGGGAGATCTCACATGGTCTTCTGGTCTCTGTGGAAACTGGGTGCACAGTGGTATGTAGCAGCAAGCAAAACATTAATTCCTAGCTCTTGGGTGACAGAGGCAGCTGGATCTCTGGAGTGAGTTTGACCCTCACCCTGGAAAAAAATAATCAAAAGTAAATGAGCATTGGTAACTACAGATCTGTTAGGAATATTTCCATAGGAAAATTTTCTTGTTTATTCCTCCTTTTTATTTTATTTATTTATTTTTTGAGACTGGCCTCAATCTTGAACTCACAGAGATCTACCTTTCTCTGCCTTTCAAGAGCTGGGATTAAAGGCATGTACCCCAGGCCTAACTTTTCTATTTCTCTTAACAGAGGACATTTCATCAAGACTCACCTTAGCCACCTTCCTACTCTCTCACTAGGATGCTGTTTAACTTCAGCTCTCTCTCCTATTTTTTTTATAATACTTTTGTTATGTCTATTTATTGTCTTAATAAATAATAATAAGTATATCTTAATAAATAAAAATTATGGTATCCTTTGCCTGTTTATTGTCTTAATAAAGCAGAAAACTTTATTTTTGCCAGTACTTAGAAAAATGTCTTTTAATTATTGAATTAGTTCAACAAGCCTTTGTTTGAACATCTTGTATCTGCTTATAGAAGCCTTCAGAAGTAGCTGGTGACTTAGAAGGATGAAATAAATCATTGACTCATTTGACTTCTTGTTTCGATTCATATACTGTGAACATCATTATATCAAACTATTAGTTACTATTATTACCCTGTGTTTTAGAATTGTACCATTTGTGCATACTATAAAATTGGTTAAATGTTTGCGTTCCTGTGATGTGCCAGTAACATGTCATGTATAGGCATTGAAGTAATAACATCTTAGGCTTGGTTTAAGACAGTTTGTACCAGAAATTTTAATAGAGAAAATTGTTTACATTTTATACATTAATGGCAACAAACAAAAACCCACAAAAGTCAAATGATGTAATTCAAAAGTCAACGTGTAATGTAATAGATGCCTGTAATCCAGCACTAGAAAGGTAGAGGCAGGAATCAGCCTAGCTTACATGGGGCCCTTCAGCAAAAAAATCAAAACTAAAACAAACCCAGAAAAACAAAATAGAATTTATAAATCAAGATGTATTTATACAGGTACATTAATTTAACATTTTCGCTTGGATTAAATATGAACTCTTTCTTTTCAGATATTTTCTAAATTTGGCACGGTGTTGAAGATTATCACCTTTACAAAGAATAATCAGTTTCAAGCCTTGCTTCAGTATGCTGACCCAGTGATTGCGCAGTATGCCAAAATGGTGATTATGCTTTGCATCTTTCTTTGTCACTCTCTTTGGAGACATCTGAAGGAGCCATCTCACCTCTCTTGCCCCAGTTTATCTTGTGCCTAATTGTGATCTTTGACTGTTGAAAGAAACTGTCTTTTCTTGCGTTCTTCTAAACTGAAGCTTACTGCTTTCCTATTGGAAGCATCTGCAGTCTACCAGTTCTCAGATTGCTGAAACAAATTGCTATCTGTCTGTTGTGCTTAAATCTGTGCTTACACATTGTGTTCCTGGTGTAATTCTGTTCATATTGTAATGTATGAAGCTATAATTCTGCTTCATATTGGTTTAGAGATAAGAGAAAAAAGTTGAACATACTTTTGTTTTTCATACAGTTTGAGGAATACAGCCTTGCATTTCCTGTTCGTCTAGCTTCATGGTTTTTTTTTTTATATTATGTTTATGTATCATATAGTTGTCATATTCTTTTGCTTCTGTGTCTGTTTTTATACATTTGATTATTTGTGAAAGTAGGTAGTAGCTAGGTGGTAGCCCATCTGTACATTTTATTCTTAGGAAGGAAGGATTACTAATCTTTTGTTACAAGTGACTTCCTTTGTTCCTTATTCAAAAAAGCAAGTACAAAAGAAATAAAATACAACAGTTAATATTTTATGTATTATGACTAATGTACCATACTATTTACAGTGGTTTTTATCAATACATTATATTCACCAACATAAATTATACTAAAATAAAAAAGTATGAAATCAATATCTTTAAACTTATACTGTGGGCAAAATAATAATAGTAGTGTTTTTATACTATTCCACAATCATTTTCTAAACCTTTGCTTATTTTTCTTCATTTGATCTGACCACTTCAGACGATAAAAGTAAACCTAGTTCTTTGGCCTTTGTACTCTGCATAATGCTGAATTGCCACTGTCTCACCTAAGAGGCTCTTCAGTTTTTCAGTGTGGTCTTGACAAAACACCAGTTTCTTTCTCATCTACTTTAGGCTCTGGATGGCCAGAATATCTATAATGCATGCTGCACTCTTCGTATTGACTTCTCCAAGCTCACCAGCCTTAATGTGAAATACAATAATGACAAAAGCAGAGACTTCACTCGCTTAGACCTTCCTACTGGTGATGGGCAGCCATCTCTTGAACCTCCTATGGCGGCTGCTTTTGGTGAGTAGTTCTTCAGTCACAGAGCAACTTCTGAAGGTACAAGTTTCACTTATTTGTATCAGCCTTCTTAGGTTCTCTCTGGATTTCTAAAGGAAATCAAGTGGAACAAATATGCCCATAAATTAAGCCTTAATATAAGATAGTTCTGTTAGTTCACAAAACACATAACAGCCTGAAATTATGCTCCAACACATTTTTCTAACATTAACACATTAATATTGCCCAAAAGCTACTTATTTGCTTTAAAATAATTATTTTAATGGTAATTTTTAAATTGCCATTTAAAAAATTTTAAATGTGCAGATTTCTAAACAGAATTTTGACATTAAGTGCTTTTTTTGTTTTGTTTTGGTTTGGTTTGGTTTGGTTTGGTTTGGTTTGGTTTTGGTTTTGGTTTTTCGAGACAGGGTTTCTCTGTGTAGCCCTGGCTGTCCTGGAACTCACTCTGTAGACCAGGCTGGCCTCGAACTCAGAAATCCACCTGCCTCTGCCTCCCAAGTGCTGGGATTAAAGGCATGTGCCACCACTGCCCAGCTGACATTAAGTGCTCTTGAAAAATTATTTTTTTCTTTTAAAGTAATGATAACTTCTAAATCAATGTCCTAAATTAGCAGTGTCTTTCCTCTAGTCAAAGAAAACTGATTTTATTCTGTTTTACTACACTTCAGCAGTAGAACTTTCATCTTTGTCTTAAGCTGTGAATATTAATGTTTTACATTAAATAAACTCCTTTAAAATACTTGTCTTTCAAGTTATCTCTGCAAAACTAGGTTTGAAGAGCTTGCCTCTTTTATTTAAAATAGAGTAAACCTTTACGATGTCTGAGTTGGAGGCCAGCCTGGTCTACATAGTGAGTTCTAAGATATCCAGGGCTACATTGGATACTATGTCTCAAACAACAACAAAATTTAAAAAAAACAAAAAAAAAACAAAAAAAAAACAAACAAAACAAAACAAAAAACCCTTTATGTAAAGGCCAAAAAAGGAAAAAAAAAAAAAAAGATTGGCTACTTTGCATGTGTCATTAGATTAATATGTGCTACTTGTTAGTTTTATACCTCTAAAAAGTAAGGTTTATTATTCAGGAAAGTTAAATTTTAATAGCCTTAGGATTTATTTTCCTCTGCTAAGTAACACCTTAGACTATTGTTGGTGCCTATGGCAGTACCCATCCATCTTTTGTTTGTTGTTTGAGACAGGGTCTCTCTATGTAGCCCTTTCTATCCTGGAACTCACTCAGAGACCCACCTGCCTCTGTCTCCAGAGTGCTTGAGATTAAAGGAGTGTGCTTTCATACCTGCCTCCAATTTCTAAGTGAGAAAATTAAAGCATTAAGACAACTAGTTGGTTTATTTTGTAATTCTATTTTACAAAGTAGCAAACAGTTTCTCATAGAAATCTGCCTGCCTCTGCCTCCCAAGTACTATGATTAAAGGTGTGCACTACTACTCTCTAGCCCTTTTTTTTCTATTGGTATGACTTTCTTGTGTATTCCATGTTAGTCCTTTTTGGCTGTTTCTATTATAAATAGTTTCTCCCAGTTTGGGCTTATTGATAGTTAAGTTTGTTATTTCCTTTATATGTAGTAATTATTGTGTGTGTGAGGAGTCTTGCTACATTAAAGGCATAAAGATACTTATAATGGATTTGGTAGTGGATGTACCCATTACTCAGAAGGCTGAGACAAGAATTTTGAGTTCAAGGGTAGCCTTAGGTATATAAAGAGACCCTATCTCAAAAAAACAATTTTTTTTTTCAAAACAAAAGAGCATCACTTACATTCTACAGTTCATCGTATTTTAAATGGCTTTGTTTTAAAATAATGTAAGCTTTAGGAATAGTATAGATAATTTTGTTCAGATTTCTCATTTATGTCATGCTGTGCTTGCTTTTATTGTTTCCAGTTGTGTTTGTATATATTTATAGTTGTATCTCCCTCTTAAAACCATTACAGCGTAAGTTGCAAATGTGTTAGACTGTACCCCTAAATGCTCAATTAATGTTTACTAAGAACAAAGATGTTCTTTGTGTGTGTATTTTGTGTTTTTCAGACAGGGTAGTCCAGGATGACCTTGAGCTTGCCTAAACTAGGTTTATAAGTTTGAACCAATGGGCTTAGCAATCAGCATTCTTAAATAAAATTCAGTTTTTAAAATTAGAAAATTAATGCCTACACCACAGCATCTAACCAATAGAAAATTTGAAGTTTTGCCAGTTACAAAAATAATATATAGCTATTTTTTCTAAAAACTTGAAAATTATCAGGTTTATCCAGTGAACCATCTCAATAAAAACTTTCAGTGGCACTTAGTATATTTGTGTTTTTGTGTGTGTGCATGTATCTGTGTCTGTCTGGCTTTCTGTATGATCATATGCATGCACAAATATATATATTTACTTGCCTACAGAGGCTATAGAATAAAGTTAGGCATCATTCTGTAGACTGTCTACCTCTCTTCAACACAATCTCTCATTGGTGTGGAGCGTGTCAGTTACACTAAGCTGACTGACTGATGAGTCTATGTATCTACTTGTATCTGCCTATGGAGTGTTGAATTTCTAAGCATGCACTGTCAAGCCTAGCTTCATGTGAGTTCTGGGGCTTAAGTGCTGGTCTTCTACCTGCCATTAGTGCCACTTTAAAAAGTTAACATTGTTTTAAACTAATTATTTATTTTGTATATATGAGTACACTGTAGCTGTCTTCAGACACACCAGAAGAAGGCATCCAGATCCCATTACAGATGGTTGTGAGCCACCATGTGGTTGCTGGGGATTGAACTTAGGACCTCTGGAAGAACAGCCGCTGAGCCATCTCTTCAGCCCCCATGTGTAATCTCTTAATAAGATGAAAATATGTAGGCTGCTTTCAACAGAATACTCCACCTGGAAAAACAGATGGAAGCAGCTCAACCTTTGCTTGTTGGGTTTTTTACTATTCCCTGGAAAGTATGCTTTTCTCTTTGTTTCTTGTGTAATTCCTGTTGAAAGGTCTCCACTTAATTTGGAAATATTCCACAGGATCCCAGAGATCACGTTTTTCTATTTCTAAGGCTTTGTCCTTCTTTTCCCCTATAGGATATTTTTTCTCCCTTTCCCTTTAACACTGATCATCTTACTGTTTTGTGCCCTTTTACTACAGTTTTCACCTGTAGGCACTTAGTGGCTAATTCAGCATAATTACTAAGTCTGTATGTTGCTTATAATAATTCTAAGTTTGCCTTGGTATTTTCAGTTGTGTATCTTACCTTGAACCTGATTCCTCCAGTGGAACTGCCTTCTGTTTTATTGACACTGTCACAAGGCATCCTATAGAAAATGCTGGCATTGCTTGTCTAGAATGCACAGAGCACTCACTATGCTTTGCAGTTACATACTGTGTAGCTCAAACTTTCCCCTAACTTCCAGAGATCTCTTCTCTAATCTCTATGGTGAAGCCTCTAGGACCTCTCCATACATAGTCCACTTGCTAGATTATATGACTGGAGGACCCTCGGCATATGAATTTCTTTAATTCATTCTCAGTGACAAATATTTCATCTCACATTTGTTTGTTTAAACAGAATTGCACCATGTAGCTTAGGCTGGCCTTAAATTTATGATCTTCCTGTTTCAATAATGGAATTAAAAGCATGTGTCACATTGTCCAGCTGCATTATTTCTTTTCATCAGACCAGTACTCCTTCAACACAGTGCAGTTTAACAAGCATTTGATGGCTTTTCATATAGGCTAAAAACGCTCTAGGTAAACACCAGAATCAGCCTAGTTCAGTCATTAACAGCTAAGCTTCATCCTTGAACCCAGTTGAAAGGTCTCAGCCTCTGGAGGTAGCAGGAGCTTTCTGTACTTTTGGGATTACTGACTGAACAACTATATGATCCCATCTTCAGTTCCACTTATATTTTCACACAGGCATTTTATAGTGTGTTGATAACACATATATATAGCAGGCATATATTTATTGTAGCTTTTTCTTTACAGGTGCACCGGGTATAATGTCCTCTCCATATGCAGGGGCTGCTGGATTTGCCCCAGCCATTGCATTTCCTCAAGCAGCAGGTGAGTCTTTTCAGGTTGAATTTGAAATGAATCTTTAAATGAGATTCTTTGTTTTCTAGGAGCTCACCAAATTTCGACAACTTAAAAATAAAAGCATTAAATATAACAACCATGGAGTAACTTGTATGCACAACATCTTTTATATTTACAAATAATTCTCTCTTGTTCCACTGTGTACTCCAGTAATTCCACTGTGTACTCCAGTAATTCCACTGTGTGTTTTGAATCACTTAGTTAACTATAGGTTAACTACATTAAACTAGTAAACTATTACACTTGTGTCAGGTTGTTAGATAAGGTGTAGGATCTTCTTGCTTCTTTCTTTGTTGATAAGCTTATTATGTATTGAACAAACCTGAGTAGTTTTACTTATCTTTGTGTCTTCAACACATTTGAAAGAAACATAGCCAGTAAAAACATAAAACATTGAACATCTTTGGAGAATGTCTTTACCATTTGTGAGTTCTTAATAGTATCAATGAAGGTTATGTATGTCGTTTATTTCAGGGGATGCAATTTTTTCCCTGGGAATATTTATGGAATAATAATTATTATACCTGGAATAATTAAGAAATAGGAACTAACCCTGGTTTTCCTGGAAATCACTATGTAGAGCTGGCTGGCCATGAACTCCCAAAGATCTGTCTACTTCTGCCTCCCCCAAGTGCTGGAATGCCCTCCACCACCACCCAGCTTTATGATTTTTTTTTATCATATACTTTATGGTTTTATTTCTGAAAAGAAAACAGGTTTGTAATTAAGAAAGGGTATGCTATGAATGTGATCTTGTATTTTAAATTTCAGAGTAGCTTCTTTCTAGCAATTATTTTTATATTTTAATGTTTTAATTCGGGATATTTTAGTTGCTGTCTCTCTATTGGGCAAAATAGAATTAACTGAAAAGAAGACTAATTTTAAGAATAAAGTTTTAAGTCCTAGTTGTTTGGTGGTTTAATACATTGTAACACATCTTCATGTGACCATTCTGGTTATTTAAAAAAACAAAACATAAAAACTCCATGGAGTTTGCTTTCTGAATCGCTTAGAGTTTAATTTTTGTACATCTGGAAGTGAAAGATTTGTTTTCCTTTGTTTCAAATATTTTGTTTAGACACACTGTGGTTTAAAACACAATAATAGACATTAAGGCAGTTGAGAAAAATCAATGAATGTTTAATTTGATAAGACTTGTAAGACTAAGTGAGCACACACTGTAGCTCTACTTTTAGCTGATGTATAACCCACTGTAGGCATTAGTAAAATTGGCAGTTTGAATTAGAAGGGCATGAGAGGAGATCATATGAAGGAGAAAAGAATTAAGCTAGTTGTGATGATGCATGTCTTCTGTTGAAGCACTCAGGAGGTTGAGACAGCAGAATCTCTGAATTCTAGGCAGGCTAGAGATATAAAGTTGAATCCCCAAAAGGCATTCAAGTAGAGAGTGCCATCTGCATAGTCTTAAACCTCTTAGATTGTCAAGCAAAACAGGATAAATTTCAAGTCTACCGCAAGTTAATTACACTCAAGTAAAATAGAGTAGTCAGAGTATGAAAAAGAAAGCTAGACTGAAAGAACAAATTGAAGCTGGGGATATAGCATAGTAATAGTGTTTGCCTAGTACTCAAGGACCTGTATTGTAAGATAAATAAAGAATTGACTCCTTTTATAGAATCAGAGGTTTCTATATCCTTAAATACCTTTAAAGCAAAGGTATAAGTAGTGGGACTAATTAGACAATGTTGTTTTAAGTACAGTGTCAGTATATCAACTTTTTCAGTAGTTCAAGAATACTTAGGGCATCAGAAGTCTGAAATTTTGTTACAAAATACAATAAATTTATTACTTTACAAGGTTAAACATATTTTTTCCATATAAGCCATTATATAGTACTACTCAGCATACATCTTTGATGCTTCTATTGAAGGGCTATGCGTGTGTAAACCACCCTGATGTTTTTGAATATGAAAATTACCTTTGCTTGACATAAAGGTGCTGGATAGAAAAGTGGTTTAGGTAATAGGTCCTCTGAGAAACTTGGGTTTTTGTGGTGGGAGTGGAGGGTGGAAGGTTGAGATAAGGTTTCACTGTGTAGCCGTGACTGTCCTGGTTCTCACTCTGTAGACCAGCTGGCCTAGAACTCACAGAGATCTACCACTGCCCAGCTTCCTAACTGGTTGTTAAGACCAATGAGTCCAGTTACTCTACAGAACACAATATGAATGACATTAATTATGGGCAATGTCAACAAATAAAGCACTCGTCTTCTGGTAGACTATGGGAGACTGGCTTTGGATAACCTTTATGATAATCTGGACACTTTTAATGTTTACTTCCTTGGCTTAAGTTTTATCCTATCAAATGTTATTCTTCAGATGATTAGAATATAAGAAATACTGTTGGTGTTTTTAAAGGTCTGTCTGTCCCAGCTGTTCCTGGAGCCCTTGGTCCTCTCACACTCACCTCCTCTGCTGTCAGTGGAAGGATGGCCATTCCTGGGGCAAGTGGTATACCAGGGAATTCTGTTCTGCTGGTCACCAACCTCAATCCTGATGTGAGTGGAAAAATGGTCTAAGCTTTCAGGAAGGGGGGATGGTGGGTTTTTTGTTTTTTTTTTTTTTTTTTTTTTGGTTTTTCGAGACAGGGTTTCTCTGTGTAGCCCTGGCTGTCCTGGAACTCAGAAATCCACCTGCCTCTGCCTCCCAAGTGCTGGGATTAAAGGGGTGCGCCACCACTGCCTGGTGGGATGGTGGGTTCTTACAGATAGTCTAGCTTTGTGTTATAATGCTTAAGTTTGTTTTAAAGAATTTAAATCAACAGGATATGTAGAAGCATAAATTGTGCTGTAACAGAATAAACTGTCTTTATTACATTGTAAATAGTTGTTTTTTAAATTGTGCTATATTTAGTTATATTTTGTGTTATCCTTTTCAGTTTATTACACCACATGGGCTTTTTATTCTATTTGGTAAGTTTTTAAATCATTTTTAATATTTTCTGTGGTTGTGAAATGAGCATATTTTATTCATTTAGAAATACTTGTTTGCAGAATAGAGACTGGGAAGGGGGACAACATTTGAAATGTAAATAAAAAAAGTAACCAATAAGAAAAAAATACTTGTTTATTACTTTTATATGCTTTGTAATATGTTTGACACTGGAGCTAGAACAAAGACTAAAACCAGGGAAATAGAGTGCTGGGAATCAAACCCAGGACCTCTTCTGTGCCTTGCCAGGACCACGCTACCAAATTTCACCCTCAGTTTTTCTCAGGCTAGTGAGACCCTATCCTTAAAAACAGAGAGAAAGAAAAAGTTTGGGAAGTTTCTAACAGTCTTCCCTTCTCAGCTAAAAGCATAATAATTAAACATGTATCCCAGCTTCATAGGCTCAATTATTTATACAGCTATCTTTTATTATAGTCATATGTAGTATAAGCACACAGACAAAACTTGGAACAGTAAAATGAGCAGTATTTGAATTTAAAGAATGTAATACAAACTCTCTCCATTAGAAATAGAAAGTTCAAATGGAAATGTTTCATTTTTTCTGAACTTCATTAATTATTTCACTAATATTTTCAGTTGAATCCAGTCCTTTTTGATGGTCCTTTACCTAGAAATATTCTGTTTTTCCTATTAGCAGATTTTGAAAACTGTTGTATTTGAATGTTTAACAAATAGGGCAGGTGCTTATTTCCAAATTCTTTAAGTGATAATAGTTGGCTGTTTTTTCAGACCTGGAGATTGAACCTAGGGACCTTTGCTTGTTAGGCAAGGCATCTACCATGGATATGGGGTCTCTTTGTTTAGCTCAGATTATCTTTCTGCCTTGGCCTGCAAAGTAGCTAAGGTTATGGCATGCTGCACTGTACTTTGCTGCATGAGAAGATATGATGCAGTGGTTAAGTGGGTACTATACCTGCTTGCCTATTGAATTCAGATACTAATTAAAACTTTTATTATTTTGTATATATGTGATGCATGTATGAGTACACATGTGCTACTGCATACATATACATATGAATGTTAAAGAACAACACTAGAGTCAGTCTTTCCTTCCACCCGTTTTGGGTTTTTGAGACAGGGTTTCTGTGTGGTTTTAGCTGTTCTGGAACTCACACTGTAAACAAGGCTGGCTTCAAACTGAGAAATCTGCCTGCCTCTGCCTCCTGAACATTAGCATTAAAGGTGTGAGCCACCATGCCTAGCTCTATTTAGTGTTTTTAAAAATACCTACTTCAGCTTTTTGTCATTTTTTAGAAGGGCGATGATTCAGAATGCTTGTTTTTGTTTTAAATTTTAAAATTCATCTGTAGGTTAAATGTTGTCTTTAGATGCTAGTAAACTAATCTTTTCTTTGTGTATCTTGAAGGTATTTGTAGCAATCTCTTACTGAATTAACACGTGTAGTGATAATAATGCCTCTCTGCTTTTGTGGCACCAGTAATAATCTCTGCTGTAGAAACCGCAGACTGTGATAGTACATGGGGCGGGGGTGATGAAAAAGGACTTTCTTAAATGGTAGGCTCTCCTGTCTTTAATTTTTATGGTGTTAAAGTTTATAAAATGTAATTTTTCATGTTGGTCTTTATTTTCTTTCCACACTGAAATTAATTATTTTTCCCTTTGTGATAGATGACTGACTGTGGGAACCACTAGTAATACAACCAAATAAACAAATATAAATAAATAATTGGTGTGGTGAGATGAGCTATAAGGAGTTAGGATAGGTCTTGAGTCCGTAGGGATAGGTAGAACAGGTATGAGTATATAAGTGGAGTTGTGAGAGCCTCGGAGGCCATACATTCCAAAGGTGCTGGTGAGTTTAAGAAAGATGTGGAAAGTTGATCTCTGACAGGAGCGATTGTGTGCATAGTGTGCATTTATCTTGGGTAGCCAGGGTTACCCAATACTAGAAATAGAAAGATGTGACAGGGATTGAATCCATTGGGGAGTATACAGAATTAGATGTGTTTATGAGACATCTGGAACAGATTGAGAGATAAGAGCTGTGAAACTTATTTAGACTATATATAAAATTGCCATAGGATGGTATGTAGCAAGAAAAAGAAGCCTGTAGATACAGGGATAAAATGACTCTACAGCCAGGCACTTAAATCCAGTGCTTTGTGTTTGCTTTAATTAGGAGTGTATGGCGATGTGCATCGAGTGAAGATTATGTTTAACAAGAAAGAAAACGCCTTGGTGCAGATGGCGGATGCGAGTCAAGCCCAGCTAGGTACTGACAGTGGGAATGCCCATTTTGCATATTCCTCCCAAAATGAGCATTATAGAACTGGTACGGATGTAATTTTGCAGCAGCACTTCCTTATGGTGGTAGTGTTTTCATTATCATTTGCACCTGTTTTATTCGAGGCTCTGAAGTTGATTATGTAAAACATATAACACATTGTCAGTGCTGACAGCTTGGACTCTAAGACTTTCTCCCGTTTACTTTAAACTTATAACATGAGTTTTTTTCACTTGTTTGTATGGGTCTTCATTTTTCTTTTAAAATCTGAAAAATTATGTTTGAAAAGAAATGAGTATTTTTCTTCTAAGTTAGATTTTTCTAGAACTGTTGAGTAATTTAAAAGTAATTGGCAAATTTCCTAATAATGGTACAAGAATATATTCTTCCCAGCCGTTAAAGTATAGCTACTCAGATGTCTTACAAAAATGCTTTGCTTAAGAGAAACTCTATAGTCATATAACCATTCATTGAGGGTTTGTTATATTCCGTGCCTGTAGCTTCCTGGCACTCTGCTCAGAAGTTACTTTGTTTAATGGTTAGATTAATTTTTAATTGCTTTTATTAAAAAATGAGGTTAGTTAATACATTTTCTGTCAGCTCTTGAAATGCTTTTGATTCATAATGTTTTATGTGTATAGGTATTTTGTCTGCATATTTGTCTGTGTACTGTATGTGTGCCTGGTGCTCACGGAAGCCAGAGAAGGAATTGATTCCTTGAACTGGAGTTAAAGACCATTAGAAGTTGGCATATATATGCTGAGCAGTGAACATGGGTTCACTGGGAAAGCAGCACGTGCTCTTAACCTGTGAGCCATCTCTCCAGCCCCTGAGCTCTTGAATTTTAAACCTTCAAACTGATTACAATTTTAAATGACTAAAAATTTTTAAATGGTCACATATTTTTTGAGAATGTTAATCTTAATACTCAAAGTTTTCTTACTTTCTTTCTACCCAACAGCAATGAACAACTTAAGTGGTCAGAGGCTTTATGGAAAAGTACTTAGGGCTACACTGTCCAAACATCAAGCCGTCCAGCTCCCTAGAGAGGGTCAGGAAGACCAAGGTCTGACCAAGGACTTCAGCAATAGTCCCCTGCATCGCTTTAAAAAGCCTGGCTCAAAGAATTTCCAAAATATCTTTCCTCCGTCAGCTACACTGCATCTTTCCAACATTCCGTATGTATCTAATAAGTTATTTAGGTGATTAATCTATGATATGTGGTTTAGGAGAAGCAAAAGCCATAAACTTTTCTTAGCTTAATAGTTATCTTGGTTGATATCTTTTATGTACCATTATGTTGCAAGGATCCTGTCTTTCTAATCATACCCTTAAAAGTGAAATTACCACCATTTGAAGATTTTCAAATAAGTAGTTTAATTAGTTGCTTCTGTGTTTAAAGAGGGCATAAAAAATAAGAATATGCAGGTATTACTTTGGTAGACATTTGTTCGCTGCTTGGTAGAAGTTCAGCTCTCAGGTAATACATCAACATCAGTTTGTCTAAACATTTGACTGAAGAATTCTGTGATATGAGAACGTAACATAAGGTGTAAATGTGGTGTAAATTCACACAATACCTTTGCTGCTTTGGAACTACATAGAAAACTGAGTGCTTACAGCAGAGATTGTATAGTCCACACGCATGAGATATTTAGTCTCTGACCCTTCAAAGAAAGTGTTTATTGTAATTCCTTAATATTAAAAAAAAATCAGCAATTTTTGTCTATTTTAAACTACTCATGAAAGGGGAAGCCTTGGGATAGTGCTAAAAGTTGTGGGAGCACGTTTGTGTATTCATGTGTGTACGGTTTAAAAACTAAGGGAATGGATGGTAAAGTTTGGAACATAATTGAAAGAACATGAACTAATGAGAAAATAAAAATAATTACTTTAGTATTGACTGCTTCAGTTTTTCTGCTGGTGTACAGTCAGGTTTGATGGGAATCTTTCATCTAAATTAGACAGTAAAGTCAAACCTCATACCAATTATACAAATGGAGGAGTCATTTTAAGAAACTCTTAAAGGAGTCACTTTAAGAAACATTTTTTTTTTTTTTTTTTTTGGTTTTTCGAGACAGGGTTTCTCTGTGTAGCCCTGGCTGTCCTGGATCTCACTCTGTAGACCAGACTGGCCTCGAACTCAGAAATCCGCCTGCCTCTGCCTCCCAAGTGCTGGGATTGAAGGCGTGCGCCACCACCGCCCGGCAAGAAACATTCTTAATGTACATGGATTTAAAAATATATCAGCTCTCCTTCCCGGTGGTAGTGCACACATTTAATCCCAGCACTCAAGAGGCAGAGGCAGGCAGATCTCTTGAGTTCAAGGCTAGCCTGGTCTACAGAGTAGTTTCAGGAAAGCCACGACTACACAGAGAAAACCAAAAAGTATCAGCCTCATTGCTATGTACTATCTAAATGGACTTGTTATTTTTAGGTGTATGTTTGCATGTGTGTTTGGTTAGTTGGTTGGTAGGTTTTTTTTTTTTTTTTTTTTGTCTTGTTTTGTTTTTCAGTGTCTACACTCGGTCCTCAAGTATGGCCAGCAAGTTCTTTACCTTTGAGCTAGACACCCCAGCCTTTTTTTTTTTTTTTTTATGTTGACAGTTCTGAAACTTGAGACCTTCTTATTTCATCTTTTTCTTGACTAGCTGAAATTGTTGGCTTTTATCGTTATGCCCAGTTTATTTGTTCCTTAATTATAGCACATTATGCAGGAGCTGGTCACCAGTTATTATCACATAGGACATTATAGATGAAGAAAGAAATACTAATATTTCTGAACTGTTCTCCAAGTTGTAGGTTTTGTGCCCGTGTTTTACATGTGTCATTTCATTTTATTTCCACAACAACCCCTTTTTAAAATGACTTGTTTATTTTTATTGCATGTGTATTGGTGTTTTATCTGCATGTTTGTAAGAGGGTGTTAGATCTCTTGAAATTTGAATTACAGACAGTTGTGAGCTGTCATATGGGTGCTGGGAATTGAACCTTTGACTATTATGAGTATATGGTACAGTGCACATTCTCATTAAGTACATTCATATTTTTTAAAATTATCCACTCCTATCTGAATCACCATTCCAGCATCCAAGTTGAAAGTGTCCTGTTAAGCAGTCACACTCCATATTTCTGTGAACTCTAGTCTGGTAACTAACTGTTCTACCTTGACTTACTAGTTTATCTATAATAGCCTTTGAAACAATCATTAGGTTCAGTTTATTGATGATATTCACACTGAGGAAGATAGTTCATTCAAAAGGCTATAAAAATGAGAAAGGCGTACAGTGTAAGCACAGCTCTGTTTCCTTGAAGAATCACTGATTGCTTTCATCTTGTGACTCTGTAATGGACCATACCATGTTAGTTATAATACTATATAACACTATTCCCAAACACAGCATAGTAATAAATATTTATTATCTCATGCTTTTAATCAGGAATGTAGAGGTGGCTCAACTGGATGATCTCTGAGTATGTTTCATAGGGCTGTGGTCAAAATGCCAGACAAGGGAGTACCAGAGAATATAGATCAGTGTTAGAACTTATACTTAGCATGTGGAAAACCCTGGTTTCAGTTCTTGGCACATACTGCTGTTTCTGTGATATCCTAAGGGTTACTGAGGACATGTCCTTGCAGTATGAGAGAATAGCCAGAATGTAAATATTTGGAGGTAAAAGTAAGTAGGGACCATCTCAGAGATTGTCTATCCCATACACATTCTAAAACCTTGAGAACTATAGAAACTGTATAATTTTAGGCTATAGCAGGTAAGCCAGAGCTGGGTATATAGCTTTGTTATTACTTGTGTTAATTACTAATGCCAGTAGTGTGAGAATAATAATCATTTTGAAAAAATACCTACATTTGTTATTTTTAGTTTTGCCTTTATATACTTTTCACCATCTCCAGTCATGTATGTATCAGTCGTGACTGTTCTGCAATTTAGAAGACATTGGTGGGGATATAAAGTACTCTAGAGATTTGATAACAGTCAGAGCTCATCCTTGAGTCATTGCAAGTGGGGCTAATATAGTTGACACTTTGCTATTTTCACAGTCCTTCTGTTGCCATGGATGATCTGAAGAGCCTGTTCACAGAAGCTGGATGCTCAGTGAAGGCGTTTAAGTTCTTTCAGTAAGTCCTTGCTTTCAAAAAGTAATTAACAGTTTATTTAACATGGATTACTGGTTGGTTGGTTGTTTTTTAAAGTAGTTAAGCAAAGTTCAAAGGAGAGGAAGGTTTAAAAGCAACATTAATTCTAAGTATTGTGTATTCTGTCATTTTTTAGGAAAGACCGTAAAATGGCTCTCATTCAGTTAGGATCTGTGGAAGAAGCAATCCAGGCCCTTATTGAGCTTCACAATCATGATCTTGGAGAAAATCACCACCTCAGAGTTTCCTTCTCAAAATCCACCATCTGATTTTTCTGTGAAATTTTCTCCTTATACTGGACCATAATTTCTGTAAAAATCTTCAGGCACAGACTGAAGCAGCTCAAGACCAATTCTGCCTCTTTCACAAAAGTAACTCTTTGGGAGTTTGGTTGATATTCAAGTACATTCAAAATAAGAGATTCTTTCCTCTCATTTTCCCCAACAGTGTATGATCAAAAGTTTGCTTTGCCTTTGTATTGTGGTTTCTATGAAAATAACTTTCAGGAAAAAAAAAATCAGGAAAATATTTTTTAAATAATTTAATTCCCTGAATTAGATTTCAAAAGAACAGAGTTTCTTTGTGTTTGGGTCCAGATTAGCCTTACATGACATTTCTAAACTCCTTTGTACTTTGAGAAATTTAAACATACAGACTTTTACAATTTCTTGATGTAATTTAAATCACCTACAACCAAGTTTTTTCAACTTTATGATTCAGAAATTTCCCTGTAGAAAATGACACTCATTCACTTATAAAAATTATACCAGATATTTACATCTATTGATAGTTATTATACATAACCACATGGAGTTATATTGGAAACAGGTTTATAAACATGCATGCTTTCTTTGAGATTTCTTTTTTTCCCACTGTATTACACTCCTTGAATAATGCATATCTTTTCTTTTTAAGACTATTTGGAAAAGCAAAGTGTTGCAATTGTCCCCAGGGAAATAGGAGTGAAATTCAGCCTGGATCTATTACAATATTGGCATAATTAGTCATTTTAGAAAAAAAAATCATGTTTTAAATTTCAAAATGACATTTGTCTAGTAATATAATGTGATCTTGAAAAATTTTAAAAGAAAAATAATCCTACTTTTTTATAATTGTTTTCAGAAAAAAAGTTTACAGTCTTAAGGAAAAATATTCAGGTCTATCATATGGTTTGACAGATTTTTTAAAAGTTATTTTTGGTAAGGTCTTCTTTTAGAAAAAAATCTCAAGGGTTTTTTGTACCACTATAATCTCTAATACTCAGAATTACTGTGTATTTACTTAATTTCTTATTATGTGCCTTATTATGTGCTTAAGATATAATAGATTAGAATTTTATCTAAGTATCTAGAAAGATAAATTGTGGGCTTGGTGAGCATTCTGTTATTTCTTTTCCTGTCTTGGATTCTAAGGGTTTGGTTGTTTTTGTTTTGTTTTTCTTTTTTCATCACAATTTTAAGTGGTTTTCAATAAGTAATAGTTTCTATTCAGATTTTTGGTGCTTTGGGATAGTGGTGGGATAGAGAAGGGTGAGCGGTTTGGGAATACATGACTCAGTGTGCACCTGTAGGCCTCTATTGTGACTGCTGGTGGCCGCCAGCCGGCAGTGAAGTCGGAGCTGTAAAACTGCAGCCTCGGATCTGTATCTGTCTAACCTTTACTGCCCATTAGAATTTGTCTCAGGATTACTTGATTCTTTCTCAGAACTCAAGTGAGAACTTGATTTTGTTAATGCAACTTCATTACAGATAGCCCACATATTTGGAGTATGAGAAAGTGGGTTATTTTTTATATTCTGACCCTCTTACTTTTTTGGTTGAATGTAAAAGTACATATTAATGTTGCTTCAATGATTGTGTCATGTAAAATTATTTCTTTTAATATGAAACTGCTTTTGTTAATTATTTCTTCAATGCTTGATTGGTTTTTAAAATACAGAATTTGTCACAGGGATCAATTTTGTCCACCCCTTCTCATTTTGAATAATCTCAAAGTGGATCATCTCATCTTTTAAAAGTATCTCAGTCTTTACCTTCAGCCATTAATTTGAATGTTCTTTTTTTTTTTTCTTTAAGAAAGGAAGAAAAATTTTATAGAAGCTGAAAGAGATAATTATAGATTGGCTAAAGTCAAATCAGAATGCCCTCAATACAAAGCAACTGTTGGTAGGCCAGACAGGGAAATGCTAAATCGGGCATTTCAGATGGATCACCTTTCATGTTGGCTGAATAGTTAGGTGTGATAATTTTTCAGTGGGTGTTTTCCCACTTACATTTGAGATGTATTTTCACCTGAGTACTGAATAAGGGAGGGAAAAAAATTAGGACTGTCTACCCAAATTTGCTTTTTTTCCTCACACAGATAACACATTAATTTTCAGTAGCGTTTTAAATTGGATTGCTTCCTTTATTTTGAGTTGGGAACTACTATGTAATTTATTAATTCATGGCACTCATAACATCCAGCATAAGTGTAGCAAAAGTTATTGAGAACAGAAGGGAAATCATACTGGTGTTGAATGTAATTCTGAAGTAGGGATGGCCTTTAAATACGAAAGATAACATTGAAATCCTTTTCAGGGATTTGTGTAGATATGTGTGCGTGTGTATGTGTGTGTATAAGTAAGTGTATATACATACATATACTCTTTTAATGTTATATATACATATGCACATTACGTACATTTTAATTTATTGACAAAATTAACAATGATTTGGAAACATAGAATATGCTTGTTTTAAAAGAGCATGTTTGAAGCCATCAGATTGTGTCTAAAATTAGCTGTAGTGTATGGATGCTGTCCATATTTTGAGCTCTTTACTGTTTGAATTATAGAGGTCTACAGTATTTGTGTTGGTATAATTTTAAATATCAAGGTGGTGGGAAATTTGATCTGCATATTTTTATTTTGGCATGTGCTTATTCAATGTCTTTTAAACAGTGGTTTATTTGTGCTGTTGATCTGTGATGATACCTTGCTGAGTTAATTTACTTTATTTTTCACTTTTCAAGGTATCCTAACTTTTACAAAGCATATATATTCAGGACTTAAGAAAATAGCAGTACACTTAATAATAGCATTGTATATCAAGATACTTTACTTTGGGATGTGGATGTGTTTTGTTAGAGATGGGAATATATAAATCAAGCATTCTCTTAATTGACAATTTGTTAGAATTTCAGGATTACCTGGTATCCCCAGAGGATGTCATGAGATCTTTGGGACTAAATACTAGAAGCAGCTCTTTGTAGCATGTTTGCACTGAATGTTTTAGAGTCACGGTTACTGTCTTTTTAATTCCTTCTTTGTCTTTTCCTACTGTGGTGATTAAGGGTCCTGTTGCAGTTTTGGAATTACCCCTTATGATCCAGGCACACAGCTGCAATTGAAGCACTGGAGGAAGCTGTTGGTTGTGACTTTAAACCCAGCCTGGACCGCTCAGACCATGCTCCATGCTAGTCTTGCTATTACGGAAGACCCTGTACCCTCCCTTCCCCCAGTTAATCTACTGTCAACTTTAAAGTCTTCATGTCATCAGGCCCAATTCCCCATCTAGTCCCATTAAATATTTTTGGATAAAAAAATGGCAAACTCAGAAATAATGATCTTTTGTGCCTCAGTGAATCTTCTTATAAACACCAAGCTTATCTCTTAGAAGAAAATCCAGTGTGTACTGCTATTTTTAGAACCAAAAAGCATGACTATGATTGGAGCATTTTTCTCAGCCTTCCTTTGTCTTGATCTATCGTCAATGCGAATAAAACTGCCAGACTTAAAATACTCACAATCATGCTAAAAATGAACACTGTTTAGATTGTACATAACTTTGCAGTGTAACTCAGCTGTCTCTTTAAGGATTGTGTTAGGTATAAGACTGTTTGCAGTCCTTTTTCAGAGCGGATTTTAACAGGTACTTGTGAATTGTTTGAAAAATAGAAAATTGCAGAAATCTTAATTTGGGGTGGGGACTTAAAGGGAGAAAAACAAAACAGGACCAAAGTTGATGTGCCTTCTTCAGTAGTCTTAATTGACTTTTTCTTCTTTAAGACTAAAGTAGCATTGGTATTTTGGTTTTCAGGAAATACCTACTATATAGATTAAGAGACTATTGTCCCACAAACTGGTCAAACAAGCAAATAGTTATAACTGAATAAAAAGTCAGTTACACTTTGCCTTCAGCACATAATGCAGAACACTGTACCAATTCAAGAGCATAACTGCTCCCAGTCTTTATCGTAGTCACCTTAGCTTTTGCAGCTTGTCAGGGACCTTGGTGTTGATAGCAGTCATAACTGAAAGCTGCTTATGGCAACTTCACTTAACACTGTCAGCAGAGTTTTATTGTTATGTTCTTTATAGTAGTTGTAAGAACAGGTATTTTAGGAGGTTTTGGTTTTGTGTCATTAAGACTATCATACTCTAGTCTTTTTTGTTTCTTGGTTGTTTGTTTGTTTGTTTGTTCCTTACCACTCATTGTTACCCAGATCTTTAAAAACCCATCCCATATCCAGTAAGCACTAATTACAAAGATTGCTGACCACACCAAGTTTTACATTGAAATTTCACCTCATTGCTCTGACCAAAGACTGCGTGTTCTGGTTTTAACTCATCAGTGAAGCATTTTCCCTGACTCTTTTCTGAAAGATCCCGTGCAGAGCGGCCTTGACTTTTCATTTCCTATTGGTGAATAGACTGCTTAGAGAAAATGGGAGTTTACTATGAACAGAGTGGGACAGCAAGGATGGATGGTTATTTTCAGTACTGTATTTTGAGGGGGAAAA
Organism: Arvicanthis niloticus; assembly: GCF_011762505.2. Classification (NCBI taxonomy): domain Eukaryota; kingdom Metazoa; phylum Chordata; class Mammalia; order Rodentia; family Muridae; genus Arvicanthis; species Arvicanthis niloticus. The sequence goes on from NC_047662.1 coordinate 85,647,207, forward strand.
TAGCACAGCTAGAAGCTTCTAACATTGTCTAGTGTTTTACATGGTCTGTTCATAAAATTCCCTTTTTCTATTGTAAGAATGTTCATCTAACAGAAGAAAATGCTGTAAATATTTGTAACAATGATTTTTTTTGTTTTTGTTTTTTAAACCAGGCCAAAAAATAAAAAAAAAAAAAAAGGTTTTCAGGAACAAGTTAACATATAAAATGGTTTTATATAAAACAGCGATTGTCTTGTATATTTTGATAAGCAGCAGTACCAGATTTCATTTGTAATACAGTTTGTGGTATTGGAAGAAAAGGATTCTGTGATTGTCTAAGTGAATTATGTTATAAATGCAAAGAGGAGAAAATATTAAAAAACATATTTTCTAACTGTGTAGTGCATGGTTAATTCAGGCTTCTGTACACTACAATATTGATCCCATCTCCCTTTGGTTTGTATATTTGATAACTGTTCCTTGGAATCTCAGTCTTTTCCTAACACATATAGCATTGTAGCATGCCTTTTAATAAATGTCATGGCATCTGTACTCTCTTAAAAGATTTTTCTGTGTTCTTGTCTGTACTTTGGGTCTTTCTTTGTCTTACCTGTAATCTCAATGATGTCATATTTTCTTTTTTTTCCCCATAGCTATCCATCTCAAGTTGTCATACCGGATAGCAGATACTTTTAACAACTTTAAGCATTGGGATTTAAAGAAAAAAAAGCCAAAGTCATCTGTTGTTTGGGTATAAGTCTCATTTTAAGAAGCAAAGCACATTCCTGTTCTTAAAACACACTGCTTTGTCAGACATCTCCAGTGTACATACAAATCAGTGTGCTCAAAGACCCCTCCTTTCCCTCCCCCCTCCCCCCTGCTGACTTTGTATACAGGGAGCCATGGAGTATATAACTTTCAGTGAGTTGGAGTCCTTTTGAGTTCAAGAAGGTTAACAGTTACTAGCTGGCTTCACTCCAGATAAACACTGGAGTTAACAGAATAGTCATGTCTGTTAACTCAGAATACTCAGAAATACTCAGAATACTCAGAAATCTCTAGGAAGTGGGGATTTCTCCTTAACACGATAGAAAGCGTTATAACACTGCTCATCACTGTTAGCTTACCCATAGGATCTGTTATTTACTTAAATGCTACTAAATAAGTATTTCAGCCAAAAATGGCAGAAGAAAAAGATAACCCTATAACCAAATGAAATTTTGATCAGTTTGCTTAATTAAAATGCTTATACACAGCAGAGGGCCTAGGGTTATTACCAGGAACCATGTCAGTTCTTAACATGAGAGGTCTTAGAGAGCATACATGAATTTTCAGTTGATTGCAGTTTCTTTACCTTTACTCCCTGCTGCATGTAGGCACTACAGTTTTACATTCCCAAGCTTGTTGACAGCATGATCATGGAGGCCTACAGTGCTGAGGGCACAGGGTGGGCAGGACTTATTCTTTAAACCAGCAAGTCCAACTTAAAAGACACTGGGTATTTTTTAATGACAACAGCAATACTGAGAACATTTTGCTGAAGACTAAAAAAATTAAACTGACTGTATAGTTTGGCAAACCCAGCCCTTTAAAAAGTTCAATCCTTGCAAGTTGTAGGGCCTAAAAATTCAAGTTGTTTTTCAACTTCCAGTGAGAATTTGATACCATTTTTCTTTGTGTGCAGTTTTTCATCTGGTACTATCTTTCTTGGTGTGTAGATCTTGTGGTCTTTGTGTGCCTTTCTGTGGTCTTCTCTTCCTTTGTGTCTATCCTGACTTTATAGGGCAAGCAAGCCCTGTAGAAGTAGAGGATCACTTGGGTTCCACACGGAGATGCTCTTTCAAAACAGCAGAAGAGGATAAAGGCCCACCTATACCATCTCACCTTGCTTTATCCACATAAAAGCCTTGTCTCTAAATACAGTATGAGATGTGGCGAGTTAGACTTCCACTTGGGAATTGCAGTGAGGGGTGCACAGTTCAGCCCACAGCACTGTTGAGTTGCATGCTGGGAAAGTAGACGTGAAAGGCGTGTGACTTTTGGGAGAATGTAGTATAGTGACCATAAAGACCATCTGATTCTAAATCATACCTTTGCATTTCCTCCTTTAAAGTTACAAAGCTGAATGGTGTGGTTGCTGTTCTGCCAAAATATATACTGCTGAAGCTAGTCATGTGGCAGTACGTATTTTGTAGTAGTAATGTACTTACGCTCTAGTAATAAGCCATTTGAAACCATTGATTATTGCTTAGGTATTACTTGAAGATCAAAAATAGAAAGAGGACACAAGGGTGTGTGTGTGTGTGTGTGTGTGTGTGTGTGTGTGTGTGTGTTTGTGTGTTTTGGGACAGGGTTTCTCTAGCCTTGGCTGACCTGGAATTCACTCTAAACCAGTCTGGCTTCAAACTCAGAGATCTGCCTGCCTGCCTATGCCTCCTGAGTGCTGAGATTAAAGGTTTGTGCCACCATTGCCCAGCCCAAACATGTTTTCTGAAACAAGGTCTCATGCCCAGGCTAGTTTCTAACTCCATATAGTGCTGGGATTAAAGGCATGTACCACCACTGCCTGGGTTCAGGGTCTAGTTGTTAACCCTCAATGTGTTGATAATTGGGTGGTGCTACTGGGTAAGATAGATGGTTAAAAGAATTAAAGCTATCTTGTGTCTATTTTAGAGGGTTTTTTCCCCCCAAGACATTCCTACATTATGCTTTTTTTCTAATTGTCTTGAAATGAATGGGAATTTGTCTTTTTTAATTTCAATCATAGCAATTAAAGTGATAAAATTAATGGTTTCATGAAAGTTAACTCCATTTCTGAACCATTGGGTTTCAGCATAGAATTCACAACTAATCTAAAGAAATAGAAAGAGAATAACTAAAATTCTGTGAAGAGGTGGTAATAGTTCTTTTGGAAGAAATTGTCCTGTTTAAGTCAGCACCTGTATCTTTGTTGTTGGCCTAAGAGTATGGAGTTTTCAGAATTCTTGATCTTGGCAGAATACAAATGTCAAGTTGTAATCTGTTTATAGATATTGTCCTTAACCAAAAGAAAGCTGATGTTGAGTATCTGGATGTTAGCAAATGTACACTTTAGAATAAGATGGAGATAAAGGGATAATAGAATAAAAATGGGACTGTACAGTGATACAAATGATTACATAGAAGAGTCTCACAGATGGGGTGCCCATCAAAAGAAGCAGTACAGAACTTAGAGGATGTGTTTGCATCAGGTTCAGAAATAGGACCTTGGAGTTACCTTGACAAAGGAAGAGATTGAGAGGCATATGAGGAGGGTTTCTGGTGTCTGGTTAACAGTTTATATCTCACGTCTGTACCGGTTGCTCAGAAGTGATGACTTTCTGATAATACATCTTTGTATATGTTGGATTTGTGTTTCTGTGTTACACTTTAATGAAGTTTTAAGAAATTATATCAAGCCAAAGGTATTGCTGGATCGGAAGAGTACCCTATCCATTGACGATGTCTTAGGAAGAACTCAAAATGCCATGGACTAAGTTTACTGGGAGATTCTTTCCATATGTGTGTATTTCAAGTTTCACTAACAAAAGACCTTGTTTCAAGTGAAATTGATCTTCAGAATGCTTTTATACCCAGCTAGATTCAGAAGTGTTACATTTCAGTGCATATTAGCTTTGTATTTGCAACTCTAAGCTTGATCTGGTGGGTTGTTTTCAAACCAAATATATTTCTAGCTAGAGAAACCAGGCAGACTACCTAATTCTAGCATCCCAAGAAACTAATAAGCTTAAACTTGTCACTAGTAATCTTAAACACATAGACATATAATACGACAAAGCCCCACGTGCCCAGTGTCTAACTGCAGTCACTTAGCTGTGCTGGTAATCACATGTAGGCCTTAGCGTTGTACTGCTGAACCTCCCCCCAGCTTTCTCTTATTTATGTTTATTTTGATACGCTGAGGTTTGAACCAGTGTCAACATGTTTGGTAGGCAAGTTCTTGACTGCTGAAATACATGGCTCAGTCTCTCCTCTCTGATGATGAACAATCACTGCTGGCCAGTGTGGTTTCATTTCTCTCCCTTTTCTACCCACCTCCAGGGTCATTGTTAAACCATTCAGCCCATATTAAAGTGTGGTTGTCAATACCACAGTTTTTCTTTCCATTATTTGTGCTTAGTTTGTTGAATTGAGCTCTTGCAAAAAGCTTTCACTGCTAGATTTTGTTGATTGGGTTTCCTGGTGATTGTAACTCTAGTATCTTCTGAAAATTAGTTTCTTTCCTTCTCTGCTTCTCTCCTTCCTTTTTTGTCTGGCAAGAATACTTCATAGATGACAGTGTATCCTGTCTTGTGACAGCAGTAACTATTGATAATCATTTCCTAGCTCCATTAATTTTTAGGAACTACAAATTGATGAAACTTCAGTGTTGGGGATTAAACCCATGTGACCTCGCACACACTAGATGAATGCTCTGCCACTGAATTACATCCCCAGCCCCCAAAGCTCCAATTCTGTTGCTTGCTTGCATATATTAATTGTATTGATTCTGTATAAAAGAATTGTCTCAGTTCCATGTATTTGGTATTCTGAGATACAGTTCTAGTAACAAAGAAATTCCTGGAGGGTTCCCCCCACCCTTTGTAAATTATTTTGGATTCTCCAAATGCCCTAAAAAAAAAAAAAAAAAAAAAAAAAAAAAAAAAAAAAAAAAAAAAAACGAAAACAAGACTTGTGTTTCTTGGAAATTTTTCCAATATTTGTGATAGCAAAGAGTTGTATAATGAAACCTTGTTTCTCTCACTCCATGGCTGTTGTTTTATATACCCGACACTCCTTTCCCCTGACTAGGGGAAGCAGGGTCTCTTGCAGAAGACCTGCACATAGTGGATATCTGTTGATATACAGTTACTTGCCATGCGCTTTGAGTGTAAGTACTTGTGGTCGAATCCTCTCTTCTTTTCCTTGTCAGCTACCAGTCACTACCTCTGAAGCCATGGGCTTTTCTGAATAGTGAGACTAGTGTGACCCTGTGAAATTGGGCTCAGTAGTGAAAGGCAGACATCTGAATGGACACTCAGAGAAGGAAACAGAGTCTGTATCTCAGCCTACCATGATACTCCCTCTTAATTTTGGCAAGTTTGGTAAACAACAACAAAGCAAAAGCATTTTTTAGGAGTATATAGACCCCCAGATCCATGTCCTCACTACAACTATTGGTTCTAACCTCTGTATTTTTCCCAACGACATCCCAGGTTTTCCAGACCTGGACAATCCCAAGGATGTGAGCGTATTCTGCATATTGTTTGTTAGGGCTGTCATAACAATGTCACAAACTTAGGTGGCTCAGATAATAGTTGACTGGTCATGGCCCTGGTTTCTCTCAGCACAAACAAGGTGGAGAAATTCATATCCTATGCTCTTGAGACTGCCAATCTGAGATCAAGGTGCCAGTGGGTTTAATTTCTTCTGAGATCTTTTCTATTTACTTTCTAGAGACAGAACCAGTTGGATGGATGATGGAGTGAGGATTTGGGGAAATTGGTTCACACCGTGCCCAGGCTTTGTTGAAGCCTGAGGCCTCAAAAACAGGCATGTGTTAAATTCCTTGCCAGCAGAAACACTTCCACAAGATTTCTGGAAATGGTTTTAAGGGCAGTCTGTAAACCAACATTTACCCCCAGAATATCTACAGAATGGTAAGAAACCATTCTGAACCAGGATAGCGCCTCTGTCTGCTGTCACAGCTCTGAGTGCATCTCTGGTGTTGAGGTTAAATCCCAGCGTGTTGGAGGTAGGAGCAATGTTTGGCTTAAATCCTGCTCATAAATGGAGGTATTTACTGGAGTATAGTCTCTCTAGGGTCCTGGTCACTTCTATGTCAGCTTATGTTGTGGTTTTATGTTAATAAAGGCAACTCCCCAAAACCCTAGCTGCTCCCCACTGCAGACTCCTAGACAAGTTGAGCCAGGCTGCTATCCTTCCCTGCTCTGTTTTCCCTTCCCCTACTGTTCCCTCTTCCCTCCCCTCTCTTTCCTTCTCCCTCTTTTTTCTTTTGTTTAAATTTCTATATTGGCTTCATCCTTGGATTTCAGTCTTAGCAAGAATCCTCAACTAGAATTTCATATTAATGGGTGGGAATGCTCTCAATATTTGATTCAATCCTTCATTTCCCACTGTTGGTATGGCCTGTCCTTGGTAAGAATTCCTTTTCCCTTGATGTCTACTCTTAATAATTTTCCATCTTCCAACCTCCCCACACCCTGATGGCAACTTTGCATTACCACTGCTACTCCTGTATCAAGAGTTTGCTTTGAGCCCTGCTAATTTGAGTCTTGAGTGATTCCTATCATGATAGTTCTAATGAAAAGTTCTTTTTTTAGTGCATTTGGGGTAACTTTCTCACCATCCAGGGGCCCAGACTCTGCCACTCAGAGAAGCACACTAGTGTCCCAGCTCCAATGGGCAGCTCAGATGATGCTTCAGGAAAAACAAACAACAAAAACTAAGTAAAAAAGCCAGATCATAAAACCATTACTAGTCTGTAAGGAGGATCTGCCTTCTGGGCTGCAGACATCTCTCGGGTAAAGAGTACTTGTCTGATGTTCATTGGGTAAAAGAAACCAGAAGTTTTAAGAATCTATTCAGTTGAAGATGCCAGAACTGGATTGGACAAACGGTAGTGCAATTGATGCACCCAGAGCATAGTTAACTGTAAAGATGTCATCTGACAACAATGTGATTTAGTAGCCACGGGAGAGAGGAAGTAAGTCCTATCAACACCTCTGATTCTTGATAGACTCTGTCCAGAGACAAGTAGAGGCTGGATTTGTTGTAGGGAAAATGGACTTCATTTATTAAATAAGTAAGAGAAAAACAAGTTCCAGAGAACAGGACCAGTAACCCAAATCACTGCAATGTTTTCTGAGATGTACGGTTTTTAACCATGTAGAGAAACAGGAAAGTATTATCCGTAAAGGAAGCAAAGAAGAGCAGTAAGGAATAGGGTGCTGGGGCTGGAGAGAGGTCTCCACATTTAAGAGCACATACTACCACTGTAGAGCATCCAAGTTCGGTTCAGCGCTCACAGCAGTCAGTTCCCAGCTGCCTGTACTCCAGCTCGTGGAGATCTAAGGCTACCTTTCAGGCAGTACACTGGTGTACAAGCACACACACACATGCACACACACATAACTACTACTGATAATTGTTTTTTAAAAAGTAATTGTGTATTAGAGACACTAAGTGTCAGATTTATTGAAAAAGCATTTTATAGAGGCCATTGCGCATGTTCAAAGAACTAGTTAAATATCTGATGATACATTAAATACACTCTCAGAAACATATTGCATGGAGCCATGGAACTTAGAGAAAAAAACCAATGGAAATGGAAAGTTCACTAGAGGTATCCAACAGTATATATGAACTGGCAAAAATTCATAGAGATTAGATACATTGAGGAACAAAGGAAAGAAAGAGAGTCTTGGATATAGGAGACTTCCACATCGTAGAGGAGCATGGTGAAAATCAAAGAAAGCATCTTTAAGCAGCAGGGGAAAAGATTTAAAAAAAAAAAAAAACATTACTTCTGAGAGAATCATAATAAAATTAGATGACTTGGCAGAAACAGAGGAGGCCAGAAAGGGATAACATTGAAAGTGTAAAAGAAACCAGGCATCGGGCTGGAGAAATAGCCCAGTGGTTAAAAGCACTGAAAGCCAAGTGATGGCTCACAACTCTAATATCAGCATCCAGGAAGCTGGGCAAGAAGGTTGTCCATTTTGAGACTAGCCTGAGCTACATAGTTCTGGCCAACCTTTGCTACAAAATGAGACCTTGTCCCAACTATAAAATAATAACCAACCAACAATCTTGTATCCAACAAAACTGTGGTTTAAAATAAGAGGAATGCAAAGACTTTCCAAGCACGACAAACCGTGACTTTGATGCTGGCACACCTGCCTTAGAAGAAATAGTAAAGGCAAGTGACCTCTTGTCATTCTTGTATGTAAGAACACCGGCCAGCACTTCAGCACTCCCCTTGGGGGCTGTTGTAAATATCAACAAGAAAAAAATGCAAGAGCATGATGTTGGCTATGAGAAGAACATGTGTTAATGCCAGGTCTGGAAAGATGCCAAGCAGGTCACCCTGTCTCACAACATCTGGGAACATGTACGTTGACATTGGGTAGATCAAATTGTTTTTTAAGTCACTGTGCATGTCATGAATTACCGAACAAGAACCCTGAGTATTGACTTATGCGTTAAAAGTTTTTGCAAGCAGGAAACCCCACAAATAATGGTGCCAGCAAGTCTATATATGTTACAGCAGCTTCACCAGATATAATGTGAATATATGACTATATTGCTTAAGATTCTGTTAGAGGGTCTTGTTGGTCGCCTCTAGAGGGTTTGTAGCCACCACTTGGGGTGAAGAGTACGGCTAGGAAAGCTATCTATCTGTAGTTGTGACTTTTCTCATTGCTCTGAGAAAATACTGAACAAAACAATCTTCATACACGCACACCCAAAAAAAACTTAGGGCTTATTTTGGGTCACAGCTTGAGGTGATAAGCAGTGCTACGCAGACTCCCTTTTTGGCTAGTGTGGGAGAAGTTATTATTGGCACATAGTCAGGTCTTCAGCATCCACACTTTGTCTCCTCTTCCTGTTTTACTACTTCATACTTAACATTGGGCTAAAGATGACTGCACATGGCAGCCCCAGTCCTTGCACATTCAAGGAAAGAGGGGGCAGAGATACTGTCACAGTGCTCTTGTTCACGGAAAAGCAGAGGATCTTTATACCTCTGTCAGCCAGCTTTCTGTTACTGTAACAAATACCCGACATAAGTCAACTTACATACAGGAAATGTTTGTTTATGCTGATAGTTTTGGAGGTATCCACCCACGAGCAAGTGATACCTTTGCTTTGTGGTCTGTGGTGCTACAGCATATTATAGCAGGAAACCTCAGACAATGGTCCAGATCTACTCACCATAGACAACTGGGAAGCAAAAACAGAGGAAGGGGCTATAATTCCTCTACTCTCCAAGGGAATGGCTACTAATGACCCGTGACCTCCTGCTGGGCCCCAACACTTAAAAGTTTCTACACTTTATTGCCAAATTGGGGACCAATCCTCTATCCCATAGGCGTTTTGGGGACAGGGAAAATCCAAATCTTATCAGATATGCTCACTAGAATTACATAATATGGCCATGTAACTGCAAGAGAAGCTAGGAGCATACATGGATCTCCACTTTCCATGTTAGAAATAAAGGGGAAAGACTATAAAGGGATACCAGGTAGATCCACCCAAAGTTACTTACTTCCACAAGGAGTTGAAGACTGAATTAAAAAAGAAAAAAAGAAAGAAAGGGTGGACTGTTTGTCTCAAACCTGAACACTGAGACCTCCACAGTCAGTGTGGATATAGACCCCGAGTGATGTCTTACTGATGCATTTTCCTGCTGTCTTCCAGTGATTCAGGTTCAGGTTCTCCTTCTCCTCTACTCTGAGACCTCATTCTATCCAGTCTATAAATCCCATCATCTAGGTATTGCAGAGAAAGATGATAATGTGTTTGGTATTGCCGGGGTGCCGGGGAGGACTCCCTGCATTGGTGGCACCAATATAGATCTGGTATAAGGATCTTATACCAGGGGCCGTGCTCAGCCTTCTGCACTTTGTCTTCCACTCTTGTCGTCTTTCTTCTTTCTGTCACACGAAGGTAAAAATCCTCACCAAACCCAGCACCTTGATTCGGAACTTCCTGCTTTCCTGAACTGTGAGAAAATGAAACATCTGCATTGCCCAGGTCAGACAGACCATCCATTATGCACTGTCCATAAGCTCCTGTGGATTGACCCACCAGACTTTAAAACATGCTCAGGCCTCTCCCACCTTAAAGCATAAACCTCCAGGCTCCCTTGCTGACTTCCTTGTTCCCCGTTGCTCTCTTTCCTCTTCATAGGCCAAGCTTTGGGGAAAACATTGTCTTTGTTTTTTCATTTGTTTGTTTGGTTTTTTCCATCTTTTTCATTGAAGCCTCCTACTTTGCATATGGATGTGTGTGCATATGGAGGCCAGAAGAGGATGTCAAGAGTCTTCCTCTATTTTAATTTATAGATTGGATATCACCTCCTACCTTATTTGTGTGTGTGTGTGTAGTGTATGCATGTGTGCCTATGTGCGCACATACAGACTCCTGGAGTCTGTCAGTCGTTCTCTATCACTCTCCACCTTAGTTACTTATTTGGAGCCCGGGGCTTTTACTGGACCTGTAGCTCACCTGCTTTGCTAGGCTGGTAGCCGGTGAGCTCTTGGGATCAACTGGTCTTCACATAGCAGTGCTGGGGTTTCAGGCACACATGACCATGTCTAGTTTAGGTGCTGGGGACTTGAACTCATGTCCTCCTGCTTTCACAGCAAGCACTCTTACTCACTGAACTATTTCCTTGGCCCTTTTTTAAAAATTGCTATAGTATAATGATTCAAAAATCAAAATTTGCTTTAAAATTAAAACCTGCAATTGCCTTAAAACAGCACTTACCATTCATTTGCAGCAGCAGCCATATGGCACCAAGCCATTCACGTGAGCACCACCCCCTGGCTGTCATCTATATGCCCAGTGCCACCTGGTTCTGCAGCATGTGCTGATGAGCTAGCTCTCTGCCCACATCAGCCGCATACCTGCCAGCCTAGCACCTTACATTCCAATCTCTGTATTTTATGTTAAGGAAAAAGAAGAATTTTCAAAATACAATCAAACTATTTTCTTGGTGTTCTCCAGTCTGAGGGTTGACTGTGGGATCTGCTGACCTTCTGGCTAAGAATCCCTGAGCCCAGTAATAAACATGCAGAGAAGCAGTTAATTCCCCTTTTGTTAGATAAAACATTTGTTTACCCAGCCAGCCTTTCTGTGTTGACCCTGTTAACACCTCCGGCAGTATGGGTAGTTAGAATGTAAACAAAGTGTTGCAGTTATGGCATCAGAATGGCAAGTGACCTTTTTGAAATTTCCAGCTGTGGAAATGTCACTGTTTCTCTTTTCATTTGTGACTAAAAATGAATGTCATCAGCCAGGGTCTCTTTGTTTTCTGATTACCAACAACCGTATAAAGAACACAGCTACAAGTATTTTTTTACAGAGACTCTAGACCTATTTCAAGGGAGGTGATCTTTTGTTTAAGGTACAGCGGAGCTGACACCAGGGAGGTGTGGCCTTCGTGTGACCAGTACAGTTACAGCCTAGATACTGTTAGATTGAAAAGTATCTGAGATGGATCCTGATTGCAAACTTAAGAAATGCTCGGCCATGGATGCCTTCGTTCAGCACACTGTGAAGTAGCTAAAGAGCTGTGGAAGTTCTTGATGAAAAACTCAAATAAGACATGGCACCCGGGTCCTGGCTAGTGGGGGGAAGATAAGTAAGCAGGCTCTCACAAGGTATTAGACGAGTGGGGCTTATGGACCTCAGAAAGGGAAGAAGCTCTGGTGGAGTCTACAGAGGGTCTTAAAGAATCTACATTGATGCAAACAGATCATTGTGGCTTACCACCAACAAAAGCTCATTCCTGTGTGCGAGACCTCCACCCTCCACTTTGTATTAGTACCATGTAACTAACATCCATGGTCTCCAAAGCCTCCTGAACAGGGAGCAGAACAGTGACTGTTTGGGGTGGTGTTTGTATAGTTTTGAGAGGACTTAGATTCTTCTGTCTCAGATTTCTGAATGCTGAAATGACAGTCATGTGCTACCACCGCTGCCAAGCTTCTTAAACACCTGGCTTTTAAAATATCTTTTCTAAAAAGTGTCACGTGTCTCCATGCTCAGAATGCACTGAACTGCTAGGGAGGCTGGGAAGGTGTTTCCTGGGCAACCATCTCCAGATGATAAGTTGGAATTCTCCTGAAAGGGATGTGGGTAGGAAGGACACTGAATACAGGTCCTGAATCTGGGTGTGGGGAAAGTTTGGGGAGCAGCAGTGAATAGCTGCTAGATTAGTCACTGGGTGGTAGTTGCATCTTGAGGGGATTTAGGATGCTATGAAGACTGTTAATACAGTGTCGGACTAAGATCTTAGTGTCAGGTTCAAGGGAAACTCTACTTTCCCAAACTCCAAAACCTGGACTTTAGAAGGATTTCTGACAGTTAAATAAAAACCAGTGTTTCTCAGGAACTTGTGAAGTCAGTTCCTCTCTACCAAAAGAAGCCATTTCCCGTATTCTGGTAGAAGGGACATATGGCTACCTGAGGCACCTATCAACCTATTAAAGCCTGCGTTGGCCTCTAGGCTCCCTCAGCATCACAAGGACCTGTAACACATTTCAAAGTCTATGCTGGCATCCTAGATCCTAGTCCTTTTCACCTCCCCTACTGTAAGTCCCACCAGTTTGTGAACTTTCCTCCCCAGATGGCATTCTCCTCGTAACCATGGAGTGGTCACGTCCTCAGTTTATACAAGTAGGACTTCATCTTCTGGAACGGGGGAATTGCTAGAGAGGAGTAATGGAACTTTTGTCTATTTTTTTTCTAACCACACAAACCCCTGTAAGACTTTGGAAAGACTCACTGAGCTGTCCTGAGCCTATATTGGAGTCTCTGAATCTCTATCTCTGTTTTTCTGTCTCTGTCTCTGTCTGTCTGTGTGCATGCACATATGTGTGTGTGTATGTCCTGTCCCCGCCTCTGTGTATCTATCTGTGCTGTGATAGCATGTGGTTGAAAACATCTGGGTTTGTGTCTTTCAAGCTCTCCATGAAACTTTGGAAAGGTTATTTTCCTTCCCTGTTGGTCTTCCCATCTGGAAGTTAGGACTGTAGTAGGTACCATAGAGTTGTTCCGCAAGCATGAGTTAAACCACAGAAGGTACTTAGGAGAGTGCATGGCATAGAGAAAATACTAGGCGACTTTGAGGCTTCTTATTTCCTCATTGTAGCCTTCTTAGTCTCAGCCCTTGAGATCAAATGTGCAACCAATAGCAACGTTAGAAGCCCTGTCTTGTTAGAAACACCATAGAATGGTCTGTCAGCATGTGTGGGGTGGGTTTGGTATCAACTGGTCTCAAATATCACTAGTGCTCCACGGAGGACCTTTGCGCTGCTGCCCAGGTGTGATTCCCTGACTGTCCCGCCTTCCTCCGGCTCATGTTCTCCTTGGGAGATGGCTTCACACAGAGCACAGACTGATTAACCCAGTGCAGAGGTGTCTATGATGGTGGGACTAGGGGCAGTGGGGATGCCTGATTTTTTTTTTTTAAACTGTAGCATACATAGAAAGATATAAGGCTCATTTTGACAGGACCAGTTAGTCTGGGATGAGTGTTTGCAGACAAAACACAGGACCCCTACTTGTGCTTGAACTCCAGATAAACAGTACTTTATTCAAACAAAATAAATAGCTTAGACTATTTAGGCGGACTCACAAGGCTGCTGTCGTCATCAGGCTTTGCTGCTACAGCAAAGACCTCACCCAGAGCTTGACCTCTCATCCTCCAGGAGCTCTGGGTTGGTCTGACTTAGTTTCCTTCCAGGTCACGTTATCTGTCTGAATGTGCCAGCGGCCAGCAAAGCTGAACCAGGCCGAGGTATGTCACTGCTCTGGTACCGAGTTCTCCTCACAAACTACCATCCAAGGTACCGGAACCGTCTTCTCCAGCAGCAGCACCTGCATCCTGCCCAGTCAGTAGAACTCAGTGTGCTTCCGAGCACAGTCTGGCAGGCCCTCCCTGTATTTGCAGCCTGTGTCAAGAGCAAACAAAACCTGCTATAAACTGGAAAATGTTCTTCCCCAAATACAAAATAGAAAGATATATGGAAATTCTGACTTGTACAAGACTGAAAGTTGGCAGACTATTGAGGATGATGAAATTTAATTATCACTGCACATGTCTGGGTGTTCTGTTGAGAAGGCAGTGACGTCTGGATGGGCAAAAACATAAATCATACAATGGTATGCGCATAGTCCATAAAATCTGTTTTTCTTGTATTTCTTTCAACAAAATTACGTTGGTACACTAAACATATTTACATACTTTGTGTTCTATTGGCAGCAACTACCTCAAATGTATAAGTTGGCCAATCTTGTCTGTAAATTACCAGATAATTAAAAAAACAAAACAACAACAACAACAACAAAAAAAAAAACAAAAAAACCCGATGTTTTTGTGAGCCATTTGTGTTCTGTCAACTCTACCCTTGGGACATAAACCACCTACAGACAGCATATAAATGAATGAGCTATAGTCAGTTTCACACACAAAAATAGATAGCCAGATTTGGCCTAATCACAAATAAATTGTGATTAGGGTCAGTGGGATGCTTTGATGGATAAAGGCTCGTGTGTTCAGCTTGATGATGTGAGGTCTGTCTCCAGCACCCACACAGAGGAAGGAGGGAAATGACTCTCCCAAGTTGCACTCTGATCATACACAAACACACATATGCACACGATAAAAGTAATAAACGTTTAAATGAAATATGATTATAGTTACAAGATGTAAAGTTTAAATATAGTATTTAAAGATTTAAATTAAAGTAAAAAAAATGAGGGCCAGGAATATAGTTCAAAATTTTGCATACCATTCAATCGGTTCAATCTCCAGCTCTGTAAATTATTGATTGAATTAAGATTTACAAATCAAAATTATTTGCATAGATTTTTTCCCATATTATCTTCTAAAATATTCAAGTCTATTAAAATTAAACATAAAATATAAATTATGGTTACTTAATATCAACTTTCTTTTTGTTTGTTTGTTTTTGTTTTGTTTTTCGAGACAGGGTTTCTCTGTGCAGCCCTGGCTGTCCTGGAACTCACTCTGTAGACCAGGCTGGCCTCGAACTCAGAAATCCGCCTGCCTCTGCCTCCCAAGTGCTGGGATTAAAGGCATGTGCCACCACTGCCCAGCGAATATCAACTTTGTAAAGCCAAATTTTGTAAATAAAGCTGACTTAATTTTGTAAATATTTCATTAAAATCTTACTAAAAACTTTTCTAAACATAGAACTATTCAGAATTGTCATTGTAATAGTCGTTTATTTGTTCATGTAGAGCAGTATCGTTGGTTTCTAAGAGTGAAATCCAGGCCATCCTTTCATAATTTAAGAGTTATAAGAACTCTTGGATTTTTTAGTGTCGCCAAATGTTCCTCACCAGTCTCATGAACAATATTTGCAAATACTATGCAAATTTGTGCGTGCTTCTGGAGCCACAGATTGGAGCAGGAAAAGCAAGAAAATGGATAACCCTTCCATCACGCCAAAGCCTGTTCTGTCAGTCCCTGCTGAGTCAGGGGAGGACTGAACAGTTTAAATGCCCATTCTCTTTCCTGCGGCTTGTAGCTCCGCCCTCCGACGCTGGCATTGGTCCAGGGAGAAAATTTCCAGCTCCTAGAAGCTGATGCGCCCCCAGCCCCTCCCAGGTTGTTTCAAGCACTGGGATGCAAGAAATGTGGAGAAATGTTTCCGGGCATTGTCAGAGCTTGTGTCAGTGTTTGTGTATGTAATTTTACTAATGCTAAGAAAAAGATGCCAAGGGACAAGACTCCTGTCTTTAAGATGGGGGCCTTACTATGTAGTTCAGGCTGGCCTTCAGCTCCTAGTCTTCTTGCCTCGGTGTACTGAGTGCTGGGATTATGGGTGTGTACCATTAGACACTCACAAATTCTCTTTGATCTCTCTCTCTCTCTCTCTCTCTCTCTCTCTCTCTCTCTCTCTCTCTCTCTGCATGGATATATGTGTATGGTATGTATACGTACGTGTACATATAGTCATAGGTGTATGAGCCTACATAAGTGTGTGGAGTATTTTGCATGTGGAGGCCAGAGGCTGATGCAGAGTGTCCCGCTATCGCTCTCCACCTTCTTTATTGAGACAGGGTCTCTCACTGATCTCAGAGCTCACAGATTTGACTAGTTTAGTTAGCAAGCTTGTCCCAGTGCTCTGCCTGTCTCCCTCTCTCCAGTGCTGGGATTATAGGCATATGCGGTCACATGCAGCATTCATGGAGTCTGGCAACCTGAGCTCAGTCCTCACATCTGCCCGGCAAATGCTTTTACCGACTGAGTCGTCTTCCTCAGCCCCACAAATTAATATTTTTATGTTTATTTCATGTCTTTTAAAAAGTTTTAAATTATATGTACATATTTTTTGTTTGTCGTGTGTTTGGGTATATGTGGATAAGTGGGGTGTTGGGGGGGGGGGGCGGAGTAAGTGGGTTGGTCCACAAGCCGTGGTGCACAAAGGAGGTCGGAGAACCACTCATGGGAGTTAGTTGTCTCCTACCGCCACACAGGTCCGGACCCAAAACAGGCAGTCAGGCATGGTGGTAGGCTCTCTCCACTAGTGAATTACCCACCATATTTATTCTTTGTATGTCTTTCTATTACAGTGTTCTGTGTCTAGCTCGTGGTAATGATCCACTCCTTTAATCCCAGCACTCAGGAGTCTAAGTTAGAGGCCAACCTGGTCTACAGAGCAAGTTCTAGGCTAAACCCTGTCTCAAAAAATCAAAACCAAGCCGTGCAGTGGTGGTGCACACCTTTAATCTCAGCACTTGGGAGGCAGAGGCAGGCGGATTTCTGAGTTTGAGGCCAGCCTGATCTACAGAGTGAGTTCCAGGACAGCCAGAGATACACAGAGAAACCCTGTCTCGAAAAACAAAACAAAACAAAAAAACCCCAACCAAACAAACAAAAAACCCAAAATCAACCAACCAAACAAAAAGTTCTATGATTTATTTGCCTTTTTAAAAAGATAAAATGAAGCAGCTAGAGTGACTAGCTAGCGCTCAGTGGTTAAGAGCACTTGCTGCTCTCCCGAAGGACCTGGGTTCAATTCCCACCACTCACATGGCCACTCACAACTGTTTGTAACTCCAATTCTGGGAGATTCATCCCTCTCACACAGACATACATGCAGGCAAAACACCAATGCACATAAAATAAAAATAAATCATTAAAAAGCCATCATTCCTGAGTGAGGGCAGAGTCTGTCTCTCAAGAGTCATTCAGGATATGCCCTGGTGCAATTATTCTAAAAAAAAAAAAAAAAAAAAAAAAAAGAAGGCAATTAAAATGGAATCTAAAGGGCATTACAGTCCTGTATTTGAAATATAAAAACAAATAAGTAGCCAGGTGTGGTAGCTATGGAGTCTATGATATCAGTACAGGTGGCAGAGGCAGGAGGATTTTTGCAATTTTGAAGCTCTCATGGCCTACAGAGAGTTCCAGGGATAATTAATGAGAGCCTGTCTCAAACAAAACAAAAAACGAACAACAACAAAAAACAAAACAATATTTTGCTGGGTTTTAAGTGTCAGTATTTGTGAAGAAAGAGCCACTGGTCAGACAACCCTATTATTCTCAGTTTTAGCATGAAATAACTTTCTATATACATAGTTACAGGTTGCCCACCAGAAATGACCACTTAGACACAGTTATGGCCAATTGAAAATCTTTATTCAGCTGGTTGGGACTGCACTCAGACATTCAGGACCTGTAAGGCAAAAGCCACATCCTGGAATCTTTCTCAGCAGCTGCATGGGGGATGGTTTGCACAGGCAAGCAGCTTAACAGAAGCTGAGATAAGCTATGTGGCATCTTGACCTTGGGTTCCTAGAATAGAGTTGAATAATTTTCCACAGAATTTTTCTTCAAGGAGAGCAAATTCTGGGTAAACCTGAAATGGCCTCAGTGATAATACAAGATGGACGAAGTCCTGCACTGTCTCATCCTTTCACACATGTAATTAAAACAACACTGAATCAGGAGTTAACCAGAGTGATGAGAGACCCAAAGCCATATTAGAATGCCAGTGGAAAAAGCTTTGAAAACTCCCAGCCTGTTTATCACATCTGAAGGCACTCGTGAACTGAAGCAGGAAGGGCAGGATCTGAGCAGCTGGGAAACTCAGCTCAATACTGCCTGCAGACTTTCTGCCCAGCATCCTTGTACCCTCTGTAAAAACATGAGCTAGCATCTGCAGCAGGAACCACTTCTTCCTCTTGCAGTCCTGGGGGTCAGGCTGACCCCATAGTCAGGCTCGGCCTTGTTGCAGGTTAGCTAATAATTGGTCTTATGACTGGTTTCATTGTGAGCACTGGCCCCAGGGACAGTTGGCTCTGGACTTCTCTCTTTCTGTCTGCTGGATTATAAACTGAAAACACAGAAGTACTGTGGCTGCTGCCATCCTACTTGAGAATAGGACCAGAGATGCTGAGAAGACACGATGGATTCTAGTGACAGTATGTGGGTCATTGACAATTCACCACTGAAGTCATCAAATTCGGGAGCTATGAGCTAAATTACAGCTTGCCCTTTCCTCTCTCCCTTCATCTGTCTGCCTGCCTGCTTTCTTCCCTCCCTCCCTTTCTTTTCTGAGACAGGAATGACCTGAACCCCCAATTTCCCTTCTCCTGCCTCCTGAGCTCTGGGATTATAGGCATCTACCACCATGGCTGGCTTAGGTGGTGCTGAGGGTCCAACCCAAGGGTTTTTGCACACTAGGCAAGAACTCTATTAAGGGAGCTACATTCCCAGCCTGATTTTTTAAAATGTTATTTGAACATAAAGTCTCCTAAGCCGGCCACAGTAATGCTATGACAAAGAAGAACCCAGAACAGATGAATTTGGAGAGAGACAGAGCGAGGGAGCAAGCGAGAGAGCAGCTGGAACATTGATAATAAGGGGAACCAGCCTGTTTGGACAGGTGCAGTTTGCTCAATTTAAACAATGTATGGCGACATGTGTTTTATGTGAAGATCTAAGGTTTGTAGCTTCTCCCCCTGATATTGTGGCTGGTACTAGAAAATTGTATTTATGAAGTAGTTGCCATGATGCAAAAGCATAATTTGATTAGAAAATTACCCATGAGTGCTTAGCGTTCATCCCACAAACCTGCCAGTGAAAAATCAAAGCATGAGAAATCTTTTGAGCTGGCTAATATGTGCTTCTTTTTCTATCACCCACTTTGGTACAACGTCGATATGCCTTACTCTTATCCTTTTTAAAACAACTGTGTGAGCAAGTCGGAACAATGTAGGGCCCATCCGAGTTTCGGAGACAGCCCTGGGGGCTAGATCATCCTAGAAACACTGGTCTTTGAACAGGAAATGAGATGTGTAAAGGGAGTGACTCATCCCATCTTCTCCACACTGCTTGGCTCCATGGATGTTTAGCTGAGCTGTATATTAAAGTCTCCTGGCAAGCAATCCTTCTCTCAAGACGACTAACTAGACCCAAGGAATTTTACCAGGCATCATGGTACTTGGCTAACTTGGCTGTTGGGGTTAAATATGTTTGCGCCCCAGATGGTGACACTATTTGGGTTGTTGATGGAAACTTGGGGAGATGGGGCCTAGCTGGTGGAAGCCAGCTCCTGGAGGCCTGACTTTGAAGGTTGCAACTCTGGATGATTGTCTCTGTTTCCTGTTTTCCATGAGGTGAAAGCTGTTGCCACCATGGTGTTGTACCTGAGGTCATGGGGCCAAAAAAACTTCGTAGACTTGAAGTTGTGAGAAAAACAAATCCTGGTTCTGAGTTATTCTGTCAAGTGTTTGGTCACAGATTGGCCAAAGTAACTAGCATAATGACACATTTCCACACCCTTATGCAATTTATAGTCTAATGAGAGAGACACGTGTAAGGGCAGCCATGATTGTTGGGGGCTTTGAGAGAGAAATGCAGAAGGAAAATTGAGCAAATTGCAGAAAGCTAGTATGGTATAGGAAGGCATAGAAGGCTTTATTGAACAATGCTATGTTTCACATTTACCAGTTGGTATATCCTCATTTCTAGAACCCCCCTTCAAACCCACAGTATAACAGTGATAAGTCATCATCAAACGTTTGGGACCAGGAGACCATTTGTCTTTTAGTCAAGTTATCAAGCCAACCACTCAAGACTGGACCTAGGCTGGGAAGATCAATGTGTGGATAATAACACATTAGTCGTTAACTCCAAGCCACCAAGGAGAGAAATAAAGTCATCGTACTGAACTCAATCAAGAGCGTCCTCTGTCTGTGTGTTGTATGATCTGAATCTGCCTGCTTGAAGGCTGTTTTATGAATCCCTTTGTCTCTGTGTCTCGATGTGTGTATCCTTGTGTCTGTCTCTTGTTGGAGCTGCATGTATCTGTGTGTGGGTGGTGTCTGTCCTTCACAAAGGGCTTCACTTTATATTGATTGAACATCATAGGAAGCATCTCACGGGGACGTTTACAAATCTTTAACAGAGGTTACAAGGGTATAAATCACTGGATCCAGTTGATTCCTATGGACCCAGACAACAATCACTGTTTTCCAGTTTTCCATAAAGGGTTACTTTCAAACTTTTTGATAGATTTTAGCAAATTGCTTTCAACTTCCGTATTTGCTGCTTTCAGGAAATGATACACATGTGTTATCTGTGTCAGGGGCATGGAAGAGTGCATAGCCTAAGACACCACTCTGTATTAGCTTAGGTTATAAGAGTTGATGATGACATGGGAAATCCAAGGTTAGTAAGGTTGGTTATGGCATTGTTCTCTTAAGGCAAGTGAAACAGTCTGAGTACACAGTAGGGTGGTAGTCAAGTTTTAAGTGACTCCCAGGTGTATTATTAACTCTGGCTGTGAGATTCAGCAAAAGTTTTGGTTTCTTAGCATGCAAGAGAGATTTCAGAATATTGCATCATCCCGGGTCAAGACAGACCAGTCACTTCCACACAGCAGGGCTTGTGTTAAGGAATCTCATAGGCTGCTGGTACCTCTGGTGGTTTGAATAGGTGCGTGGGCCCCACAGGTTCGTGAGTTTGAATGCGTGGCTGAAAAACTGTCACTATGAGGAGGTGTGGCCTTGTGGGACAAAGAATGTCAGTGTGGAGGTGGGTTTTGAGGTCATATATGCTCAAGCTACGGCCAGTGTGACAGACACAGTCTCCTCCTGTAAGACTCTATCGAGCAGAGCCTTAGTTTACGGGAGACCCCCTGAGTGAACCACTCGGAGATGAGAAATCACTGCAAAATGCAAGAGGAATTTTTAATGTTCCTGCATTCTGGGGCCATCCTGCATTTCAAAAGGAGAGGCGACCCCACACAGCTTGTTCAGCAGACATTTATACAGTCTCTAGAGGTAGCAGCCATTAGGCACACTGTGATTGGCAGAACAGTGACTTTTTAAACTGATTGGTCTTCAGGGAAGCAAGGGCCTCTCTTATCTGTAGGTAACAAGGGTTTGTCGGTCCTGCGGAATGTGTCAGGTGGAGAACCAGAAGTAAAGGAAATGACTCCTTTTAGCATACAGGAATCAGTTTCACAAGTTCTGAGAAATGCTGGTTTTTATCTAACCACCAGAAATCTTTCTGTAGTCCATGTTGAGCTGGCCTAGATTTAATTTTACACCAGTCAGGTAGCCTGCTCTTCTGGCTGGGGGCGGGGGAGGTACTCGTTGGGCCTTACATATGTGTGTGTAGGTTTGGGGGAGCAGTGTTGTGCACTAGTGCATGGAAATGCCCATGGAGGCCCGAAGAATCATCAGACTCCCTGGAGGTGTGTAAAACACCTGATGTAGTTGATTGGAGTCAAACTCAGGTCTTCTGCCAAGAGCACTCACTCTTAACTGCTGAGTCATCTCTCTAGCCCTTCCTTGGCATACTTACTGCAATACCAAAAAAAAAACTTAAAAAAAAATAAGACTGAGTTGAATAAGCACCAAATGAAAATTAAGGAATACTTTTTAGCAGCTAGAGAGATGGCTCAGCAGTTAAGAGCACCTGTTGCTCTTCCAGAAAACCCAGGTTTGAGTCCTAGTTTCAATTTTCAGCACCCACATGTATATAAAATAAAACTATACATATATGAAAGAAGTTTTATTTAACCACATAGAGACTTGTACTTCCTGAATGTTCATAGAAGGATTAAGCATTAGAATAAAAGTTGAAGCAACCTAAATGTTCACCAACAAAGGTATAGATTGTTTAAATGTGACAAGTTCCTACAACAGTGTGGAGTAGAGAATCCAGCCTTGTCCAAAAGAAGGTCGGGCCTTTGGCCTTGGCTTCAGGGATGTTCCATTCTTCTGGAATGTTATGGCTGATGGGAGAGTCTTTGCTTGCCTTGGGGCCTTGGTTCTTAGTGGATAGTCTCAACAAGGTGATTTAAAGTGGGAGCTGGTCACCCCATTACTCAAACTCATGGACTAGAATTGTTCAACTCGAGGCTCGAAACAGACCACACCAGGCCAAACATTTCTACGTGAGGTTTATTCAGGAGATAAGGGCAAAGGTGTCGGCAAGAAGAGGGGGAAAAGAGAGAGAGAGAGAGAGAGAGAGAGAGAGAGAGAGAGAGAGAGAGAGAGAGAGAGAGATCAGGGTGTTCTGCCTATTTATATGGATAGTGACATAGCCTCTAGCAGGTAAAAGTGGGAGGTGAGCCAAGTGGCTTCTGGGAATGTGTGGCATTTGTCGCCTAGCTGTGATGTCACTGGGTTCAGAGCCTGATACCAACGGGAGTCATCACAGAAATCAACAATGCACCTTTGGATGGAGTCCCGTTTGTTAACCTGGAGGTGTTGGACCCAAAGATCCAAAACCGGGAACGCGCTCCCACAGAAACATCCACAGGCGGGATTCGATGCAATACCATGAGGTTTATTGATAAATTGATAATAACCAGTACAGTGGGGTTCTCTTGCATGCAGGCAAGAAGAACCCCGGAAAAGCAGTTTATATACCATTTTCATAGAATTCACGAGGACAATTAATTACTTCTGAAACAATAACCATAAAAGATTTCAAACAGTTCCCAGGCCAGGTTTCTAAGTAACTCAAAGTTGCAACCTTATCTTTACAACAAAGAGTGTCAGCTTAAGTGGCTTCTGTTTACCCAGGCCTACTGTGTTAAGGGCTCATCTCCCTGATAAGCTCTTATCACGGGCCCTTCTTCCTGGAATGTTTGAGTCTTTGGAATGTGCTTCTCCAGGGGTGTGCCTGGGGGCAGCTAATAAACTGAAACTCAAACTTAAGGATCTTTTAATTTTAAGTTCAAGCTGAGACCTGAAATTACATTCTTACAGAGGCTGAGATAAACCAAGGAATTGTTGAGAATTGGTTCTAATGCTTTGTTTTACATTGGCTTCCAAAAAGCCACACTTCCAGACCTGAGTGTCCCTGCTCCCAGCTGGCTTTGATTGATAATAAAGAACTGCTGTACAGCCATTGGCTGGGCAGGGAGACAGGTGGGACTTTTAGATTGCTCAGGCAAGAGACCTAGAGAGAGGGGAGAGGAGGAGAATAGACATAACAGGGAAGGAGAAAGATGAAACTTAAAGACCCGCCAAATATAAAAATCCAGAAAAGTGTCCCCTAGAGGCCACTTCCCTGATTGGGTCTGGGGTAAAAGATATTAACTCAGGAATACTGGAGGGTGCTGTTTGTTAGCCTCGGGGAGGTTTAGAAATGCTTGGCTGTTGAGCTAGTCAAGGCATATCAAAATTAGCTGGAGTGTGTGTGTGTGTGTGTGTGTGTGTGTGTGTGTGTGTGTGCGCGCGCACGCGCGCGCTGTTTAATTAATTCACGGCTACATGGAATCAACCAGTCAATCAGTCAAGTGTATGTGGTGAACTAAAACTCTGGACACCAAAGTACAGTGTCTACTTACACTGTCACATGTCGAGGCTAGGAGCTAATGGTGGCCTGACTCCATGAGGAGAAGGCAGAAGAGGCTTCGTGTTTGGCGTTCTGTTGAACTCCACCCTATACATTTGTTTCTTATGAGCTTTATCTGTGCCTTTGACCTGAAATAAAACCTCACCTTGGTGAAAAAGGCTTCAGGGAGGTCTGTTAGTCCTTCTAGTGAATTGCCAAAATCTAAGATGGTTTGGGGAGCCTCCTGAATCTGTGGTAGGTGTCAGAGATGGGAGCAGTCTTGAGTGGAAACTGGGCTCCCTAACCTTGTAGCCAGCTCAAACCAGTCACAGTATATGGCGCAACAGAAGAAATAATTGTCCTTAAATACAACAACACACAGGAGCCTTGAACACATTGTGCTATGGGAAAGAAGGCAGACACAAGAGGTCGAGTGTTGTAGGTAATCACATTTATAAGTGGCTGAGAGGAAACAGGGAAGACACGAAGGGAATGATAAAAATAATAATGATAAAAATTGTTCTGGAATTTGGTTGTTCTTGTTCATAGCTATGAATCATATACTAGAACCACTGAATTGTACAACTTAGAATGATGAACTTTCTGCACTGAGTTCCATCTCAATAAACCTGTTGCTTAAAAATAACACTTGCAATAGCATTAGAAACATAAATGGTTCTTGGTCATCCTCAGCTGTGCTGTACATATGAGGCTACCCTGGGCTAGAGGTAACACACACACACACAGACACACACACACACAGACACACACAGACACACACACACACACACACACAGACACACACAGACACACAGACACACACAGACACACACACACAGACACACACACACACACACACACACAGACACACACACACACACACACACAGACACACAGACACACAGACACACACACACACACACACACACACCAGTAAGGAATTGTCCAGGGAGCCTGAGAAGTTCTGATTTTTATTGCATTTATTTACTTACTTATGTAGAAAGTGCATGAAACAGGTCGAAGGACAACTTTTGGGAGTCGGCTCCCTTTCTACCATGAGGGGCCTCAGATACAACTCAGGTCTGTATAAACTGAAATCATGACTGCTTCAAGGTATGGTTGAGCGAAAGCATCAGGGCACAGTCCTGAGCAGAGAGAGAAACTGGTAGATTGTGTGTGGCTAGCAGACTGGACTTGGCCCTAAGAGGAGAGAGAAGGGGAGAGTGCATGAGGAAGAGACAGGGGACTGAGAGAGGAAGAGAAAAGAGAGGACCAAAAAAGCACATGGCAGCAACAGCAGTTACATAGGAATGGGGTGGGGGTGGGGGACCTAGGAGCTGGAGAAGCTTAGGGTAGGGACTGGAGTGAGAAGAGCTGAGGAGAGTCACAGGTACTGGGTGAGCCTGGAGGCCAGCATGCTCTGTGATGTGCAAATAGGCACCACAGGTAGCCATTTGCCCCTTCTGACAGTCAAGAGGAATGTCTCCTTTGGCAGAGGAAAACTGATGCCAGAACTTGGGGGAGTGGAGTTTTCTTTGGACCTGGCAAGGTCATTAGGCTTGATAGCAAGGGCCTTTACCCACTGAGCCATCTCCAGGTCCATATGTTCTGTACTGTGGTCTAACTGGCAGCTGTACATAAATTCATAGAGCAATAGACTTAATATCTACATATTTCACTGTTTACATCTGACTTATGGCTCTTGGCTTCTAACTTCCTCCTTAAGACAGGTTATACAAAGTAGGATTTCTCTCTCCCAAGGTGGGTAAAGCAAATTTTAATCCCTTCACCCTCCCCTCCCACCTTCTAGCTGACCATAATAAATTCTCTGACCTACTCTCATTCAACAATAGGTCAATGAATTCCTCATTCCGGAGCATGCCTGCTGCCCCAAGGAAAGGAGTCCTAAAGAGTCTGGATAGACAGGCTTTGCTGGGTCTCCCCACACAGCCTAGCATTCATTCCTGCACAATGAAGTCTCCATAAAACCCCAGAAGAGTTCAAAGTAGCTGCTCACATGAGGGTTCAGAGGAAAAGGAACAACACTCCCAATATGCAGTAGGGTGGCGCACAGCAATTCTGTGGACAGACGCTCCTGGGACTATTCCAGATCTAACCTGTGTACCTGTTCATCTGGCTGTCCATTTGTATTCTTTAAAATATGCTTTATAATAAACCATTAAATATGAGTATACTATTTGTCTTAGTTATTTTTCAATTGCTGAGACAAAATATCAAGACCCAGGCAATTTATAAAAGAAAGCATTTACTTTGAGGCTCGCAGTTTCAGAGGATCCATGACCATCATGGTGGGGGAGCATGGCAGCTTGCAGACAGGCATGGTGCTGGTGCAGTAGCTGAGAGCTTACATCTTGAGACCAATCACAAAGCAGAGAGGGATAAGTGGAAGTAGTATGGGCTCTTGAAACCTCAAAGCCCACGCCTACTGACACGCCTCCTCTAACAAGGCCACACCTTCTAATCCTGTACAAACAGTTCCATTAACTGGGGACCACGTATTCAGATAAATAAGCCTATGAAGGCTATTCTCACTCAAACCACTGCAGGGTATTTTTATGTTTTATTTTATTATGTGTAGTGTATATGTTTGTGTGGTGTGCATGTGCGTGTGTTTATGTCTAGGAGATCATGTGTGTGTGAGGGTACTTGTGCATGTGTGTGAGCATATACCTGTAGAGAGAGACTGGAGGCTGATGGTCATCTAATGCAGCAGTTCTCAACATGTGGGTCCCAATCCCTTTGTGGGGGTCAGAGTTGGGGTGGTGGTAGGGTGGTCAAACAATTCTTTCATGGGGGTCATCTAAGACCATCAGAAAACAGATATTTATATTATAATTCAAAACAGTAGCAAAATTACAGTTATGAAGTAGCAATGAAGTAATTTTATGGTTGGGGGTCAGCATAACATGTTTTCAATCTAGAATCTTCATCAGTGGCTCTCCATCTCTTTCTTTGAAGTGGGGTTTTCAGTTCAACCCAGAGCTACTCAGCTTGCTTGTTTCTGCCTTCCAAGGACTCTCAGGTGAGCTGACACAGCTACCTGACATATGCGAGTTCTGGGGATCTGAACTCTGAATGGCAAACAATTTGTCTGTTGAGTCATCTCTCCAGCCCCTAAGTAGATGAATCAATCTACTAGGAGATGAATCAATCTCTCTCTCTCTCTCTCTCTCTCTCTCTCTCTCTCTCTCTCTCTCTCTCTCTCTCTCTCTCTCTCTCTGAGGAAGATTCCTTCTATGGAGTCCAGGATGGCCTAGGACACAGTGATCCCTGTCTCAGTCTCTGGAGTGAAAAAAAAAATCAACTACTTCTTAAATATTTTGAACCCACTAATTCTATATTCATTATATAATTAAATTAAGGCTAAAATCAAACTTGGACATGCAAAGATTCAGAGTTCCAGAGTTCCAGAGATCCAGGGGTTCTTTCTTAAGGGGATACTCAAAGATGTATCAACAGAAGACCAAGAAAGAGGAGAAGGGGGTGGGAACAGGACACAACACTGGTGAACTAAGAAGTCATTGAAACCTGGAGCTAGGCCTGACGCACAGTAGCCCAGACATGCGTTTGCATTTTGAAGATCGTACAGTTTATGGGGTTGGCACCTCAGGCCTTCACTGTCAACTTTTATCAGTAAAGATCTACAATAGGCAATGCCTTGGGCTTCCTCTGTGGCTGTGCTGGGTGCTGATGATTGGCTTTTGCTGCCTGACTGGTTTCTGCCCAGGCTAGTGGGTAGCTGCAAGGCTCCTCAGCTGATCCCAAGGCCGGAAGTGGCTGTCAACACATTTCCTTTCAGGCTTTATAGAACAAACAGACCAACGGATGAAGCTTCCTATAATAGGACAGGTGGTGTGTGTGTGTGTGTGTGTGTGTGTGTGTGAAAGAGAGAGGGAGAGGGAGAGGGAGAGGGAGAGGGAGAGGGAGAGGGAGAGGGAGAGGGAGAGGGAGAGGGAGAGGGAGAGGGAGAGGGAGAGGGAGAGGGAGAGGGAGAGGGAGAGGGAGAGGGAGAGGGAGAGGGAGAGGGAGAGGGAGAGAGAGAGTCATCACTTTACTTGGTGCTCCCTTACACTCTCATGTAAGGTCAGAATTGCTATGTTTCTCCTGCAACACCCATGAGCACGTAGATACACGTGTGATTTGATGCCTGCTCGTGACCTTCTTCAACCAGTCTCTTGAAAAAGCAGAGCATTATTTCTTGTGAGGAACGCAGTTATTGCTCAGTGGATTTTCCCAAGAATGTCCCCAGGATATTTGATATCTCTTTGCACTCTTCCCTTCTTTCTTTTCCCCAGATGGGAGCCATCATACAAACTCCAGACTGAACCATGGCAGCAGATGCTTTGAATGACAGCCTTGGGTTGGGGCAGAATGGGGGGGAGACCCTAGAGAGAGGACTAGTGCTCCAAACGGAATCCCTCTATTTACCTGCCTCCCTCTTCATATTCTTTGTATTAAACTCAGTATTCTCCAGGAATCCCATCAGGGATTAAGATGGAGATTTTCAAAGGACCCTTCCTATAAATTTAATACCACATTAGCTTTTCAGAATCTAGAATTGATTTGTAAAGTCCTATGTACTCACACCTGTCTCATAGAACAGGCAAAGTTAATATGTAGGTTTTCCACTAATTTTTAACTTATTTAATTTTATTCTATGTGCATTGGTGTGAGGGTGTTAGATCCCCTGGAACTGGGGTTACAGACAGTTGTGGGCTGCCATGTGGGTGCTGGGAATTGAGACTTAGTTTTCTGAAAGAGCAGCCAGTGCTGTTAACTGCTGAGCCATCTCTCCAGACACTTTCACTGATATTTTGTTTTTGTTGTTTTTGTTTTTGTTTTCTGTTTTGTTTTGTTTTCTTGAAACAGGGTTTCTCTATGTAGCTTTGGCTGTCCTGGAACTCACTCTCTAGACCAGGCTGACTTCAAACTGACAGAGATCTGCCTGCCCTCTGACTCCTGAGTGCTAGGATTAAAGGCATACAACCATCATTGCCTGGCCCTTCTGATGATGTTTTAAACTGCCATTTAACTATTGTGTTCTTTTTTTTAGTGTGTGTGTGTGTGTGTACAGATGCACATTTTTGCATATGCATGGGTGAACATGTACACGTGTGTACATGCGTGTGGAGGGAGCTCCAAGTCCAAGGGTTACAGGTATGTGCTTCTCAGCCTGGCTTTTGGCGAGTGTACTGAGGATCTAAATTTATGTAGGCCACAAGGTTTGTGCAGCCAGCATTTTGCCAATGAAGCCAGCTTCCCAACCTTTGAAGTACTCCACCTAACCACATGGATGTCTTCTGGTGAGTAAATCAAAATAGAAAAGGTGTTTTTTGATTTTTTTTTTTTTTAGTTTGAA
This sequence comes from Arvicanthis niloticus, assembly GCF_011762505.2. Classification (NCBI taxonomy): domain Eukaryota; kingdom Metazoa; phylum Chordata; class Mammalia; order Rodentia; family Muridae; genus Arvicanthis; species Arvicanthis niloticus. Next base: position 85,676,171 of record NC_047662.1, read on the forward strand.
ATAAAATGGAGATTAGTGTCCCCTGCCATTCTGAGCAAGATCTTGTCTAAGAAAAAAATTAAAATGACATTTTAATGGTGCAAGAATTATTCTTTTTAAGCCAGGAAACAGGCATTTGTGTGGCTGGGGAAGTCACTGACTGCAGCGAACAATGTAGATAGCAACAAAATAAATCATTTTGCATTGGTTAGAAGTGTATTTTCCATTTTCTGCAGTGGTTCTTATACAGTGATTCTGAGTTAAAATTTAATACATGATGAAGACTTCACACTGCATTCATGCATACACATAATAACTTGTGTGTATGCAGGTTTTTTGTTTTTATAAGGTTCATTATTTTATTTTTCTCACCCCAGTCGCTGGCTTTGTGGAGGACTTGTGTGGCAAAGCCAGTCTATTGCGTTCCTCAGAACGTGTTCATTGATGGCTTGTTTTCCTGTTTAAAAGCAGTCGCATACTTAACTGTGAGCATCTGAGAGGAAAACAAGAACCCCAAACTGCTACTTCTTTCTGTACTCTGTAATTCAACACAGAACTGCACTGTGTCCAGATGGATGGGAGTTTTTTCCGCATACACAGTCAGAAGAAAAACACGGGGGAAAATTTAATCGAACAGTTATATTGAACCAAGGACAGTGAGTTGGGCAGCCCTCGGAACCAGAAGAGGTTTGGTGAGACTTCAATGGTTGGATAATATTTGTAAACAGGGAAAGGAAAGCGAGGAGCAGAAAATGCATGTGACTGCAGAAAACGGAAGTGGGGGTACAGAAAAACGGAAGTGAGGTGCAGAGACAGCTGGATTGGTAGGCGCTCGGCACTTGCCTGATGTGAACGTGGCTTGAGTAGTTGCCACACACAACTGACTGAAGCTCCGCTCTGGTGACTGGCAGAGACTCAATGACTTGAGGCAAACTCCTCAGTTTTTTGGCTTGTTTACATAGTGAATTAGCTGAAGTTCTGTCAGTGGAGCTGGCCGGCTCAACACGTCTAACACCATGGAACTCTACCAGACAAAAGATGGGTGCCATAGAATTCAGTTCAACCTGACAGGCTACCCCACCACACCCAACTTTAGACGAGCATTGCCAAATCCTAGGTTATGACCTCTGCTTATGACTGTGAGTCGGTGTCTCATGTTTCATTCTGGGGTACAACCATTTGCTAGGCTGGTTCACAGAATTCAGAAGAACATTTTTACCTATGTTTATCATGAGGGATAGCATAAAGAATACAGAGAACTGACAGATGATTTACGTAAGGGAAGGAAGGCATGAGGCTAGGGACACAGCTTCCTTCCAGCTCCTCTCCTAGGTTACTAGTCCACCCATAAATTCATCTTTTTTTGTGGCTTTATTGTAGATAATAACAGCTACTTTATTATCCTTCAGGAAATAGGAACCCTGTTGTGGAACAGTGGGACAAACCCCAGTACCAGGCCTGCCATAGAGTAGTTCCGTCATTTCACCAGGATTTGGGAGAAGGGGTTAGGGTGCTTTCAGGGCTGAGTAACCCATCCTGAAGTCATTAAAGTTAAGTTCATGAAGTCATTCAATCAAGGCTCTTTCCAAATTCCTTTTAGGAAATGTGGGCGCTCTGGCTGCACCCTCTTTGAAGAATCTTTCTTTCCTTTTTCTCCATTAATTTATTTATGTACTAACTTTACATCCTGACCCGATCACAATCCCCCTCCTCTCAGTCCTTAGTTGACTCTGTTGGTCTTCCTGTGGAGTCCCTGTCCCCTCCAGGTCCCTCAATCCTTCCCGAAACTCTTCTACAAGACCCCCCAACCTCCATCTAATGTGGGTCTTGGTATCTGTTTTGGTAGCTGCTGCATGGAGCCTCTCAGAGGACAGCTATGCTTGGCTCCTGTCTGCAAGCATAACAAACTATCATTAATAGTGTCAAGGATTGGCTCACCCGTGGGATGTATCGGGCCAGTCATTGGTTGGCCAAATCCCTCAATCTCTGCTCCATCTTTGTCCTTGCACCTCTTGTAGGCAGGAAACACTTTGGGTAGAAAGTTTTATGGATGGATTGTTGTTCTAATCCTTCCACTGGGGTCCTGCCTGGCTACAAGAAGTGGCCACTTCAGGATCCATATGCCCTACTGCTAGGAATCTCAGCTAAAGTCACCCTCATAGACTCCATGAAGCCTCCCCCATCCCAGGTCTCTGTCATGTTCTAGAGATCCCCCCACTCCCCACCTCCATTCATTCTCCTGGCCCTTTCTCCCCACTCTCCCTATTCCTGATCCCCCCACCCCCTGAACATTTTTCACAAGCCAAGTCTTTTCACAGCAGCCATTTTACTGCTCCAGATTTAAAAGTGGTTCACTATTCTCTTTTGATTCTTTTGGGTTTTTCTCTTTTGATTCTTGAAACAATACTGATGAAATAATCTTTCGTCTTGTAACACAACGTGTAAATGCCAGTGCCGGAGGTCACATGTAGAGGCCAGAGGAAACCTTCAGCCACTTTCCACATTATTGCGCTGAGTGTTTGCATGTTTCTGCCTCTCAGTGCTGGGTTAGCAGCAAGTGTAGCCATGCCTGCCTCTTTTACTTACTCCTGGAAAGTCTACCTCATAATTACACAGAAAGTGTTCCTACTCTCGGGACTATCTCCCTAGCCCCACCCTGACTCCTATTTTAAATATCTGAGACATTCTCTCAAGTAGCCCAGGCTGGCCTTCAGCTTGATTTATAGTTCGAACTCCTGGTCCTCCTGCCTCTACCTCTAGAGTGCTGGGATCACGGCTTGCACAACTATATTCAATTTTATGCCCATGGCCTCATGCACGCTAGATAAACATGCCACACCCTCAACCCCTGGTTACTTTTGATCTTTATAATTAGTGGTCCTGGGTAAACCGGCAACACAAAGTTGCTTGAAGCAGTGGAAGGCAGCAATGCCTCAAAGATGACGAAGCAGCTAGAGAGTTCCAGAGCATGATAGCACAGGATAGGGAGAAAGGCAATGGAGTTACAGAGTCCTGTGAAGAGCTGAAGACAAAAATCTGGGTGTCTACGCCACTAGAAGAGTTCCAAGGAGTTGTTAAACTTCTATGGCCTCTGGGCTGTAATGGCTGTTACAGGGAGCTGATTGTCCAGAACCCAGAGCCCTTTCTGGAGTTGCAGTCCCAGTAGGAACTGCCTGCTGTTCCTTCATCCTGCTGTTGGAAGTAGAGGGTTACAACAGTTGCAAAATGTAGGGGTTTGCTGGTGGTTAAAGTCCAGAGCAATAAGCCTCCAGCCTGAATGCCTAGTCATGTCTCTGGCTTCTAAAGCATGAAGCAATAGGCCCCTAGTTATCACAGTTTGAAGCTGTGAGCCTCTCAGTCCTTTCGTCCAGCCCACAGGCTCTCCAGACCCAGAGCCTTGGAGGCGCTAAAGTCAGAAAAGCCTCTCTGCTTGTCTCACATGTTTTTGTATTTTGAGACAGGATCTCCCTGGCTATCCTGGAACTTGCTATGTAAACCAAGATGCTTGGAATTCACATCCTCCTGCCTCTGTCTCCTGACATCTGGGATCAAAGGCCTGCACAGCCATGTGTGGTCTCAGGATTTCTTTCTATCCAGGTAAAGGTAAAGGTAAAGGAGCCCAGACAGACAGCTCTGATTGATAATACTGTCATCAGGATTATTTAAGTTAACCTATACTCTTATAAAGCCACAAATAAGCCTAGTCAATGGGACATTCATAAAAGTACACTTTTGAATTGGATAATGCACTAAAAAGACACCCAGTAATTTCCCTTCCCATTCCCACGTTTTGGATTTTTTTTTTTCTACCATCACATTTTTGTTTTCTTTTAGAGTGTATATACACATTTATTTTGTAAAAGGGCATGAGGAATGGAGGTAAAAGTTGTTTTCAAAATGTCTTGAATGGTGGATTTGTGAAAATAACGACCTGTGAGGGTTCATAGAGAGTTGGTTTTACCAAAGAGTTGCCCAAACACTCAGAGACATTTTCACACTCACACGGTCCATCTACTTCCCAAAGCAGGCTTCTCTCCTTGTTGGACAAAAATAATCTTCAAGAAAGCTTGTTTCAAGCAACTAGGAAGTTTATTTTTAACGGCTTCTTCCTAAGGCAGCCCAAGTTCAGCCTTATATGGGTGTATTTGCCTGTAGTTAGAGGTAGGGCTAGTTCACTGGTGAGAAAGCAAATGAGGGTACCTGCAGAAGTGGGGCGTGCCCCCTGCACTTGGACAGCCATCCCCCCACAACTGATCTTACTTCTTCAGCCTCCCTCAACCCCAATTCCTAACTCTTGTTAACTCTCTGCCCCCCCCCAGCCTCCCACCACAGTCCACCCAATGCATAGATCTAAGTGACATTCGCAGTTTCTCCTTAATCTAATATTGTCTTTTCTCCAATACTGCACTACTCTTTAAGACATGGTGGACTCTGTCCCTGGACGCTCAATTTCTGCTTCTCTCCAAACTTCAGATGATCACGTGCCCCCTCTCCCGGATTCCCTCACGCCCTGATGCTGAGCCTACTCTCAAGAGCAGAGTCCTTTAACTCTGCCATGTATTTCTCTAACATTTTGTCCCCACCCTAAAACGGTCCCCCAGTTTCTAGAATACACGGTGTTCCTTCATCCATGTCTTTCTCACGACCTGTTTCTCTCCCCGTTTAGAAGGTTAGAGTCCTAACCTTCCAAGGAGGGTGTCGTCCAGCAAGCAGACGGAACTTTAGTTTTGTCACCTGTTCCAGCATGTGCACCCCGGGTGGACTGACCCATGACTTGTCGCCCTCTTCTCTCTTTCCCTCCATGCGGCGGCCACCACGTCCCAGCTCTCTGACCCGTTCAACTAGAGACCCTTTCCTGTGGCTCTTGCACTTCTCTGGTCTCCCCGGGGGTCCCACAAGTCACACTTGCACCACGATGTCCCCCTCCCCCGCCCCCAGCACAGTCAGTTCTCTCCCCGTAGCGCGGCTCGCGCGCAGCCTGTGCACCAGGCGCACCTAAGTCCGGGGACCCCGCTCCCCGCCGGGACCCGCGCCACGCTGCCCGGAGCCGGAAGCCTCTGCGCCGCCCCTTCCCCGCGCTGCCGGCCTTATCTCCGGGCACAGGGGCCTCCGGGGAGTGGCGGGAGCCCGGAGGGAGCGGGCGGCATGGGCCGGGGGCCCCGGGGCACGCGCCGCTCGCCAGGCTGCGGGTTGCCGCGGCTGCTGCGGCTCGTACTGCTGCTCAGTCTGGCCCGCGGCGTCAGCGGAGAACGGGACACGGACGGTGAGTGCGGGGCTCCGGGCGCGCAGGACGCTTCGCGCTCCGGGTCTGGAGGCGCAGAGTCGGGGCATGGAAGGATCATGGAGGCGGAGCGGCGAGGGGAACGCCAGGCTGCCCGCCCCGGGAATGGTGGGGTGTGTAGTGGAGGCGGCCCTGCTCGACTCGCGCCTCCCGGGGGTGGGTGGGTGCGGGGTGGGGACTGGACTCGGGTGGGGGCCTGAGGGACCCGCACGCCGCGTGGAAAACATGACAGGGGGAGCCGCTGGTTCTACCCTTCCAGTCGCATCGGCTTTTGCAAGTCAAATTCTTGACCTGTAGCCACTTTTTGTTTTTTCTTTTTATATTTTTCTCCTACAGGAAGAACTAAATGTTAAGAATGTGAAGAAGTATAAGGAAGTTTATAGGAAGAGTTTATCCTTTAGTTCATTCATCCATTCGTTTATTAGTCTGTTTATCCATGCATCTGTGTATCCATCCATAGAAAGCTCTTTAATATCTTCCCTGGGTCAGATGTAACCGTGCGGTGTTGGAGTTCTAGCGGTGCATAGTCCCAAGGAGATGGGCAAGCACATAGTTTGTGTTTTAGACAAATAGGAAAAAACCCACAACATTGAACATGATGGGATTTACCTGACACGGAGGATTCAAACAGGAAAGTGAGGTGAAGTCTGTCCACATAATAGCAGAATGGTGCTTGGTGTTCTGGTCAGAAGAGGGAACGACCATATTTTACTGGGCAGCTGTTAGGTATGAGACGAGTCAAGCTGAGCCTTGGGGGACTGGTGATACTTGGATTTAGGAAAAGGGAGGAAAGGTGTCCCACCCCACAGAGGAGGGGGCTGACTGCTCTTTAGAAATGCGTATAAAACTGAATCCAACTTGTGAGATAGGCAGGAGGATTGCCCTGAATTCGAGGGCAGCCTGAGCTACATAGTGAATTCCAGAGTAGTCTAGTCTACAGAGTGAAACACTAAACAAACAAAACAAAACAAAACAAAAATACCCAACAGAGCAATGGATGAGTTTCAGACAGGGGATAGCATGGGAAAGCAGGACACAGAATACAGAAGTGGCTAGAGATGGGAAAACAGACTGGATTTTGCAAGAGGGAGTCAGTCTTATCCTGACAAGCAGAGCATGGTGTTTGGGTTTAACTGTTCCTTTCTGGTGAGAAGCCACCAGAAGCCGCGGTAGGACACCGAGGAGTGATGTCAAATAATCTATATAAGGACACCCAGTCTCTCACTGGCATTTCCTTAATAAAGCCAAGCATTGAGTTCCAGAGTGGTGGTGGGTCATGCCTTAATCCTAGAATTTGGGACTTTGAGGAGGGAGAATTTCTGTGAACTTGGGATCAACCTGGACCACAGAGTGGAATGTCTCAAAACCAAACATAAGCAAAACCAAACAGGCTCTAGAGGTGGAAAAGAAATGAGATGAGATGAGTGGACTTGGAGAAGATTCCTGTCCTCCCAAAGTCTCTTATCCTCTTACTTTGTTGTTGTTTGGGATTTTTTTTTTCTGAGACAAGATATCTCTGTGTAGCCCTCGCTGTCCTGGAACTTTCTCTTAGACCAGACTGACCTTGAACTCACATATCTCCCCGACTCTGTCTCCTGAGTGCAGGGATTACTGGTTGCTTAGTGAATTTCACCGTTACTTTGGGTATTTGATGTCTCAGCTTTCTAGAATGGTCCCTCTCCACCTCAACATCTGGTACTCCAGTAGGCTTTCTTCCTTTCCCATTGGATCTCTGTCTTGGGGTTTCTATTGTTGTGATAAGACAGCACAGCCAGAAACAATTTGAGAGAAACCAGTTTATTTTAGCATACAACTCCCAGGTCACAATCCATCCTGAGAGAGAGAGGTCAAGGCAGGAACATGGAGGTAAGCACGTAGAGGCAGGAACTGGAGCAGAAGCTGTGGGAGAGTGCTGCTTACTAACTTTGCTCTCCATGGCTTGCTCAGCCTGCTTTCTTGTAACACTCAAGACTACCAGCCCAGGGGTAGCACCACCCACAGTGAGCTGGAGCCTCCTACACTAATCTTCAATCAAGAAAATGCACCACAGGCTTATCAAGTGGTGACATTTTCTCACTTGAGGTTCCCTTTTCCAAAATGACTCTTAACTTGTGACAAGTAGACATAAAACCAGCCAGCACAGTCTTCCGCAACAGTGTGAATAAAAACCTGAAGATAATTAAAAACGGTTTTCATACTGGTGTAAAGACTCTAGCCCAGGAAAATATCAAGTGTGGTCCATGGATTATTGGCCTAAGATGGCGGAACATAACTAGCAGTCACTCTGTCTACACTTTCTTAATTTTTCTGGTGCTGTGGGTTGAACTCAGGCTCTTGTGTCTAAGTATGCACTTCACCCCTGAGCCGCACCTCCAGGCCACCTGCCACGTGTGAGGTGTTTTGGGGAAATAAAGTAAGTTAGGGCTGCTTTGTTGAACATCTCTCCTTAGGTAGACAGTTTCCTACAAACTTAGAATCCAGTTCTACAAAAACCCTCCTTTCCCAGTGGTAGAAAATGTGGGGGTAAAACGATCCTCCTGCCCCGTGCTGGGAATTATAGGCATGTTCTACCATGCCCAGTTCAAGGATGAGTTCATGGGGCAGAGTAGTTTGGAAGATGCAAGGAAGACAGAAAGATGTAGTAGCCAGATGGCTAACACCCCTGGGCTAGTGTGGCGCTGAGGAAACCAGAGTTGGAGCTCACAGCATGCTGAGAAAAAACCTGTGGACTCAGTGACTCTGGCTGGACACAGGATTGCTGTGACAAGTTAGAAGGAAAACCAGGGTGCTTTTCAGTTGGGCTGCTCAGGTCAGAGAAGGATTCGGGGAGGAGGACGTCCCATCTACTCACATGTTGGACCAGCATGCGTTATTCAGCAGGGAGAGGTAGAAAACAAGAATGGACATGATATTTAATTGAGCCCTTGTAAAGCTGGGCCTCAGGTGGGAGAAGTTAATCCCAGGAAGGAAAGACCAAGAAACTGCCATTTCCCCCTCCTCCTGTCATCTACCTCAGTGCTGGTCAGATTTCAGAACCAGGCTGGCTGCTCTCAGTGCAGTCCACTTCTCTTTGATGCCATGACACTTTTCTATTGCCCACTTGTGTGTGTTGTGACTTTGTTATTATGAATGTCACATGGGAATAAACAGGGATCACCCAAATAGGAACAAGCAAACTCCTGGCTGTAGCAAAGGGGTAAGCCATCATCACCCGAATTTGCAGTGGGGTGATGCCAAAGCTGGCTTTGGGAGTGGGAGAGCCTTGGTGGTGCACATAAGGGAGGGCTTTAGGGATGCCCAGCTTGGGGAAGCTGGTGGCTATCTACTAGCTATCCTGTGTGATTGTTTAGGGGCTTACTTGCCTTTCTCTGTGTGTATATGTTTGTGTTTTTCTCTGTGTGTATGTTTGTGTGTGTGTGTGTGTTATTTGTGTATGTGTGTTGTGTGTATATGTGTGTTGTGTGTCTGTGTATGCATGTGGGATGTATGTGTGTGTATGTGTTGTGTGTATGTGTGTATGTGTATGCATGTGGTGTGTGTGTGTGTGTGTGCATATACTTTTTTCCTGAGACAGATTTTTTTTTTTTTTTTGGTGTAGCCACAGTTGGATTCAAACCCCTAATTCTCCTGCCAAGCGCTAGGTTGCAGGTGTGTGCTGCATTCCTGTCCTCTCAGTCAACCCTGATCCCCTCAGTAGCCTGTGCTGAGTTGCTTTTAATTGCTGGAAGATGCTTGGGAGGAGTGAGCTGAAGCCTGAGTTTGAGGGAAGTGGGGAAGTTTAAACTGAGGAGCAGAAGGGTGTTGGTGGGTGGGTGGGGTGCCTGCCCTGGGATTCATGAGGTTGGTAATGGGTGTGGAAAGGCCAAACCAGTCTGTCCTGTTCTCAACCTTTCTGTGGCTTTCCTCTGAGTCTAGGAGTGGCCCTGGGACTTGTTGGCACAGGCTTGGCTGGGTTCAGGAAGGCCAGGAGAAGGACAGAACCAGGGGATCATAGTGGAGGAAGGATGGGCAGAGCCGGGGAAAGCCCAGTGTGTGAAGTGTCTCTGTTGTGTTTCCTTCTCTTCATGAGTGAGAGCAGGCAGCCTGGTGGACAAGAGGAAGGAGAGAAGCAGAGAGTAGTTTTAGAGGGAGGGAAAGTTGCTCCAAGCTAGGAGTGAGAGGAGGCTTAATGAAGGACTTCCACTGTGCCTTGCCTTCCACCCCAGGAACTTGACCCTGTGCACTTCCATTTTCTTCTGGTCAACTCTAAGATGAACTCCTTTGAGTCTATGGCTCTAGCTAACAAGCTGTCTGTTGGATTTACAAAACAGTGTACAGGTCTGGGGTGTATCTCAGTGTGGTTGTGTGTTTGCCTAGCATTTGGGAGACCTTGTTCCATCCCCAACACCACCAAAAATTTAAAAAAAAAAAAAAAATCAAAAGTTCAGCCTGCTGGAGAAGGTGTCAGGTGTGAGGCAGAGTGAGAGAACAGAATGGCTGAAGGAGGTGACCGCTGGACCTGAACAATAGTGTGGGCCCCAATTTAATGGCTGCTTAGCTTACGACTCAGAGTTGGGATTGGGACACTCGGTATACTTAATATAAATTCAGTTTTGGTTTAGAGGACAGTTGTGGGGTCCACTGTGGCTTGATCTTGGTCAGACAAGAAAGTCTGTGGGAGATAGCCAAAAGAAGCCAAGGCTCCTGGAAACATTTTACACAAGGAAAGGCATAGGGTTCTGAATGGCCAGAGTTAGCTGTGGGTGCAGGCTTCAGATTGCCTGTGATGACCACTTGACTTGGGAAGAAGATAAAGGCTAACATTTGTATTTCTCATCTCCTCTTCCTCCTCTTATTCCTTTCCTCCTCCCCCCTCCTCCTCTTTTGATACATGGTTTCCTGTAGCAGGGGCTGGTTTTGAACTCCAGATCCTTCTGCCTCCCCCACCTGGGTGCTGGGTCTGCAGTCTGATCACCTGAAGGTTGAGTACAAAGCTTCATGTATGCTAGGCAAGAATTCTACCAATTGAGCTGCCTGACATGGGTGCTGGGAACCAAACTCTGACCCTCCGTGAGAGCAGAAAGTGTCCTCAACCGCTGACCCAGTTCTCCAGCCCTTGATTTTTCTCTTTCCACTTCCCTTCACATTGTATAGGTAACATAGCATCAGTATAACAAGGTCTGAAGGAAGCACTTCTTGTGATCATGACATCAGAAACTGCCAAAGGAGCTGGCCTTGTTTTCCAATGCTGAGTGTTAAAGCGTTAATCTATTAAAATGGTTAAATGTATTTGGGGGATACTTTCTTCTGCTCTGTAGGTTGCCTTTTACCTCTCTGATCTGGAGTCTTTCTGACTCTCCTCGTCTTCCTCCTCCTCCTCCTCCTCCTCCTCCTCCTCCTCCTCCTCCTCCTCCTCCTCCCCCTTCTTCTTCCTCTTCCTCTTCTTCCTCCTCCCCTTCTTCTTCTTCCTTCTTCTTCTTCTTCTTCTTCTTCTTCTTCTTCTTCTTCTTCTTCTTCTTCTTCTTCTTCTTCTTCTTCTTCTTCCTCCTCCTCCTCCTCCTCCTCCTCTTCCTCCTCCTCCTCCTTCTTCTTCCTTCTTCTTCCTTCTTCTTCTTCTTCTTCTTCTTCTTCTTCTTCTTCTTCTTCTTCTTCTTCTTCTTCTTCTTCTTCTTCCTTCCTTCCTTCCTCTCTCTCTCTCTCTCTCTCTCTCTCTCTCTCTCTCTCTCTCTCTCTCTCTCTCTCTCCTCTTTCTCAAAAGCAAACTGCAACATACATCAGCATCCATGAGGGGATTTGGGCCATTACTCCTTATAGAAATCTTATAGAAATGTTCCCTCAGAGGCTGGAGGCGGGGCTCAGTGGTGTAGCCTGAAAGACATCAGAAAGACAAAACAAGAATTGTGCCTGCGTTAGCAGGTTCTTGCGTGTCCCATACCCGCTTCTGTGCTGTCTCTCCAGCTACCCAGGAACTCTTTGTTTCTTCCTCTCTGCAGAGCAATTGCTATGTATTGGTCTCTTTTCCATCTGAAATATTGCAAACATCCTTTGTCTGCTGTCATTGTCTATTTTAAGATTTATATTTTTAGGAGCTGGGGAGAGGGGTTACCTGCGGCTCACTGGCCAGCCTAGTCTACTTGCTTAGGTTCAAGGCAGTGAGGGATGCTGTGTCTAAAACAAAACAAAATAAAACAAAACATGCAGACAAGGCCTGAGGATTAATACTGAGGCTGTCCTTTAGCGGTCACATATCCCTGCGTCACCCAGTCTTGGCTCTGCTGCTTCTCTTACACACACACACACACACACACACACACACACACACGTTTATCCACATGCACCCCATCACACATGAATACAGAAAGATTTATATCTTTCCAATTCTTCATTTTATTTTATTTTTTTGAGGTGTAAGGGGATTGGAAGTGTTTGAAACCCTCAGGGTTTACCCAGAAATCTTTCTTTTGCTTTTAAAAACAATCTTTTTGAGTTCTTAAAACTCTATCTTCTTTCTTGCTTCCAAATTTCTTTCACTGAAAGTCCAGGACTCTTTTGTAATTGCTTGATTTTTTTTAAATTACTTTTTAAAAATACAAAAACATAAGAAACTCAATTTTTTTGCAATGAGTTTTTATACCCATCCTCTGGCAGCCATTCATTGCCTTTGTCTAGAGAGTGCTGGAGGAGAGTGTTGTGGAACAGGGTTGTTTTTGTTTTTTTGATTTTGAAACTACACATAGGTTTTGCTTTGAAGTTTTATTTCATTATTCCATGATGGTCAGATGATATACCTCTAAAATTTTTATTTAATTTTTTTTTGCATTTTTTGTGGTCATGAGATATTTATAGATATCCCATGGTTAATTTGGTATCAGTAACCATCAGTGATTTGTGTTTGTTTCTATGTTATCTTCGATTTTATTTGTATTTATATTTTGGCATTTGTTTGATATAATCTCATGCAGCCCGGGCTGGCCTCAAATATGTTGTCTTTTGTTAGTAAAATTAAAAACTAAAGCCAGAAACACAACTAAGAGTATTTAGGAGTTTCCTGGTTTCTGTTGGTCTCATGCCTGGAGCAGCCTGAAGGCCAGGCTATATATTATCTGCTGCGGATGAGGCCAAGGCTAGGATGAAATTCTATGCTGGACACTCTCTTCATGAGGCTACTCCTGCAATTACAGAGACACAGGCATGGAACTCGATCTTCTACATAGCCTTGAGAAGAAATTCTTGTTTTGTCTTAGGTTACCTATCACCATTTTGGTAAATTTAGGTATTTCAAGAGTTTTAGTTTCAAATGTTTCTGTTGTTTATCTAATTTTGTTTTGTTTTGTTTTTTGGTTTTTTGAGACAGGGTTTCTCTGTATAGTCCTGGCTGTCCTGGAACTCACTCTGTAGACCAGGCTATCCTCAAACTCAGAAATCCGCCTGCCTCTGCCTCCCAAGTGCTGGGATTAAAGGCGTGCGCCACCACTGCCCGGCAGTTGTTTATCTAATTAATGGGGTCTGGCCATCCTGTCAGGACTCAGAGCTTATCTCCCTGACTTCTTAAACACACTTTTTTCATAAAGGTAAAGAGAGTAGTCGGCAGATGTGTTCCTCTCTTCCGCATTTACTTTATAGCTGTAGCAAGTCACATTTTGGATTCGTTTTTTGTGGGTGTTTTGCCTGCATGTATGTGCTCATGGAGAGGACAAGAGGGCATTGGATCCCCCAAGACTGGAGTTACAGGTGGTTGTGAACCACCATATGGAGTGGTAGGAATCGAACATGAGTCCTGTGGAAAAGCAGCCAGTGAGCCATCTCTCCAGCTCCCATTTTAGACCTCCTTTTCCAGCTCATAAAACTATGTTGAGCGTCTATACTGTGCTGTACAAACAATACTGAACAAATGTCATAGCCCTCATCCTTGTGTGGTTCATTTGTAGTCTCAAATGAGAGTAAACATAGATTAGCGTGATGGTTATGGGAGTGTAGATGCTTTATGGGAGATTAGAAGATGCAACCACCTATCCTTGGGAGTGGGGAAGAGTTCAGAGAGAATGAGACATGCTGGCTAACTCTTGAAAATAAGAGTGGGTACCAGACAGGTAGAGAAGCGGGCATGGATATTACAGGTGAACACGGTGAGGATGGTAGCAGCTCGTCTGTTAGGAGAGCGTGCTTGTCCCTTTGCCTGGACGGCACCACGCAGTTAGAGTTTGGGAATGTGAAGCTGAAGGAGCTCGTAAGAAGACAAGCACTGAAGAGTGTTGACTGACAGGAGTTTGCATTATATTTTGTGGCCAGTGAATCATGATTGAAAGTCTTACGGATGAGATTTGAACCTGACCCGGTTTATTTTGGAATTGAAGTTTTGGTTCTCTGTGAGGCATGCACGTTGGCTAAACATTTCTCGCCTTCATCTTCCTGTTTCTGAAATGTATGATCTCTGACTCAGATTTAGATGTCTGTGCCACTTGCCATGAACATGCCACGTGCCAGCAAAAGGAAGGGAAGAGGATCTGCATTTGCAACTACGGGTTTTGGGGCAACGGGAGGACACGGTGTGTTGGTAAGTTTCACTGGTGGGTTAAGCTGAAAATTTGAATCAAAACCAAAGGTTTTCCAGTTTTAGAGTCAGTGTCCATGTAGGGCAAACATTGTTATTTTGTTCACATGTTTTTCTTAGTGAATTTTTGCCAATTACAACAAAATCTCAGTTTTGTTGTTTAGATACATCCTTTTTGCTGGCGTTTCTGAGGAAGGCCCTCTCCTATTAGATGTCGTTGACCTGAACTCTCTGGAAACTCCTTGACCTCTGCAGATTGGAAGTCTGTTTTATGTCCTGAGTTTAACTTAACAACAAAAGCAAATATTACATTTCTTAATTTCCTTGGGATGACTTCAAGGAATACTTTAAGATAACTTGAAGGTTGTTTAGACTAGATGCAGCTAAGATTATATATCTATTTCTTCTCATGATATCTATTCGGGAACAATCAGATAACATTGCCGATCAAGCACACTTCAGAGAGAACGTCACAGCAATTTAGCTGTACTAGATTTGGACGGAGCTGTCTATTGTCTACCCTTGTTAGCATGCCTTCATGTCGATTTTCCTGTGTGAGGATGTATGTGTTGCATGTGTCTTATGTACACAGATGTGTGGGAGTGGAGGGGCATGTGAGGAGGCCAGAGGAAGATGTTGGATGTTCTTCCTCACTATCTACCTGGATATAGGGTCTCCCATTGAACCCAGAGACAGGCTGTCAGCCAAGAAACCACAGTGGTCCTTCATGGCCATGCCTGGCTCTGCTCTGCTCTTTTCTTTATTTTTAAGTTCCTTCCTTCCTCCTTTCCTTTCCTTTCCTTTCCTTTCCTTTCCTTTCCTTTCCTTCCTTCCTTCCTTCCTTCCTTCCTTCCTTCTTCCCTTTCTTCTTCCCTCCCTCCCTCCCTCCCTCCCTCCCTTCCTTCCTTCCTTCCTCCCTTCCTTCCTTCCTTCCTTCCTTCCTTTCTTTTTTGAGACAGGGTTTTCCTAGATAGCCCTGGCTGTCCTGGAACTTACTATGTAGAGCAGGTTTGGCCTCAGACTCAGAGACCCCACCTGTCTCTGCCTCCAGGGTGTGAGGATTAAAGGCATGCACCACCAGGCCCGGCCATGTCTGGCTTTTTATATGGCTGCTGGCAGGGGGCTTTGAGCTGAGGTGCTCGTGCTTGTGTGCAGCAAATGCTTTTACCCGCTGAGGCATCCCTCTAGCCCTTTGTCCTGGTGTACATTTTCTTGTTTTTAGTACTTAAAGAAAAATAACAATTCAATCCTGCATTCAGAGTCATATTCCAAAGGTTGGGTGAGTCACATTCCATTGCACAAATAAAAGCTGTCCCTGTGACCCACCCTTGTCCATTCCGAATGCTGGATTTGAATGTGCTTTGAGCAGCCCCACTCTCGAGGGCCGTCCTTATTAGACATGGCTGCTCTGCAGGGAGTCTCTCTCTACTCTCTCCCCAACAGTACCTGATTCTTTGTTAGCAACTAAAGTTGGAATTGAGGAGCTGGACGGGTGTTCCTCTAAGGCAATGGCTCTTAACCTGTGGGTTGTGACCCCTTTGGAGATCGACCAACCCTTTCACAGGGGTCACCTAAGACCATTGAAAACAATAGCTGTTTACATTATGATTCATAAGAGTAGAAAAATTACAGTTATGAAGTAGCAACAAAAACAATTTTATAGTTGGGGGGATCACAACATGAGGAGCTGTATTAAAGGGTCTCAGTGTTGTGAAGACTGAGGACCACAGCTCTAAGGTATCCTTCCTCTCCTGGATGTTAACTGTGCTCTCAATTGCATCTTGTAGGAAAGGAGAGGGCTTCAGAACATTTGTGTAATTGTTCCCACTTATTCTGGTACTTGGACTGCTGTGTGCATGATGCAGGTTACTAGTGAGGTACCAAAGGTACCTTAATATGACCAAATGGCTTATTTCTAGAGCTTTACGTAAACATAAATACCCAACTGAAACCTTCAGGGAGACATTAAATGTCTCCAAATGACACCACATATGCCTGTTATGTGTTTGGTGTGTGGGTGTTGGGGGGGGTTGTGGTTGTTGTAGTTGGGTTTTGTTTTTGAAAGATTTATTTTATTTATATGAGTAGCTGTCTTCAGACACACCAGAAGAGGGCATTGGATCTCATTACAGATGGTTGTGAGCCACCATGTGGTTGCTGGGAATTGAACTCAGGACCTCTAGAAGAGCAGTCAGTGCTCTTAACCTCTGAACCATCTCTCCATAATTTAATTGGACATAAAATTCATCTTAAGGTTAGGAAAGATGGTTCAGTGGCTGAGAGTATGAGAGTCCTCTTGCAGAGGACTTGAGTTTGAGTTTTGTTTTTTTGAGACACAGTTTCTCTATGTAGCCCTGGCTGACCTAGAACTCACTATGTAGACCAGGCTGGCCTTGACTTCATGAAGGTCTGCTTGCCTCTGCCTTCTGAATGCTGGCATTAAAGGCATGCAGGCCTTAAAAGCATGTATGACTATGACCCACAATTGGTATATTTTATGGCTGCTTTTAAAGCCCACAAGCAGGAATGAGATGTAAAGAAAAACGTTTTCTGATCCCTGCCAGAGTCAGAGATAGAGGCTTTAACTTCATTGTCTTTTTGTTTTGTTTTGTTTTGTTTTGTTTTTTTTGAGACAAGGTTTCTCTGTATAGCCCTGGCTGTCCTGGAACTCACTCTGTAGACCAGGCTGTCCTCGAACTCAGAAATCCGCCTGCCTCTGCCTCCCAAGTGCCCACCATTGCTCACACAGGTCACTGACAGCGTGAGCGTCTCCTGCCTCTGTATGAACCCTGCTCCGAGGCTTCACTGCTAATTCCTTTGTGTTTCCTGGAAACTGACGATTCCAATTTTCCAGTTAAATAATTGGACATAAAATTAATCTTAAGGTTAGGAGAGATGGTTCAGTGGCTGAGAGTATGAGAGTCCTCTTGCCTCTAGAGGACTTGAGTTTGGTTTCCAGCAGCTTTGTCACATGGCTCAAAACCACTGGTAACTTTAGTTCCAGGGGATCAGATGCCTCTGGCCACCCAAGGACACCTTTACTTACTGACATAAAGCTAACCAACACACCATATTAACATTAATTCTCTAATACTGGAAAGACCAAGAAAATGGCTGAATTGGAAAGTGGGATTATTCTAGGCTTGTTTCCCCTGGCTTATAAAATTTATAGCAAATTAATTTGTGTGAATGTATAAAAGTGTTTGTTCATGGGCATATATGTCTTTGTGTGTATTAATGTGGGTGTGTGTATGTGGTGATTGGAACACAGCCGCTTGGGATGGTTCCTTACTTTCCACCTT
The DNA here is from genome assembly GCF_011762505.2 of Arvicanthis niloticus. Classification (NCBI taxonomy): domain Eukaryota; kingdom Metazoa; phylum Chordata; class Mammalia; order Rodentia; family Muridae; genus Arvicanthis; species Arvicanthis niloticus. The sequence continues at coordinate 85,693,263 of NC_047662.1, forward strand.
CCTTAAGACAGCGTCCCTTGTTGCTTGCAACTGTGTACTTCAGGTATGCTGGGTGTCAAGCTTCTGGGGACTCTCCTGCCTCCATCTCCCATCTCTTCGTAGGAGCACTGGGTTGCAGATGCATGCCGCTATGTCTGGATTTATGTAGGTTGTGGGAATTTGGAATCATCTTACCCACCAAGGCATCTCCTCGGTCTCTACATTTTTAAATTTTATTTTTGTTACATTTTTTTTTCTTTATTTTTTTATTTTATTTTATTATTTTTATTTTATTTTTATTTTATTTTATTATTTTATTATTTATTATTTTATTTATTTTATTATTTTTTTCTTTAAAAAAAAGTTTTATTTATTTTTTTTATTTATTTATTTTATGTATGTGAGTACATTGTGGTTCTCCTTGGAATCACCAGAGGAGGGCATCAGATCCTATTACAGATGGTTGTGAGCCACCATGTGGTTGCTTGCAATTTAACTCAGGACCTCTGGAAGAAGAGCTAGTGCTCTTAACCGCTCTAGCCCACTTTTTTTTTTTTTTAATCTGTGTGTGTGCACACATGTGTGTCAGAGTGTCACACTTGGAGATCAGAGGAAAACTTTGGGGAGTTGATTCTTTCACTCTCCTTTTAAATCCCAAGGATAGAACTGATGTTACCAAGCCTCTGGTAAGCCCCTGATTCTGTGAGCCACCTAGCCGACCCACCAATATTTCATTTTAAAAGTGCTATTACTTTCATGGGACTGAATGCAGAGCCTTGTGGATACCAGGCATGGTGACTTCCCACAGACTTACAGCTCCAACCCTGATTTTTTTTTTTCTTAAATGTGAAAGAAATTGAAAAATAACCTACTGCCAACCATCAAGTAAGATGGACTCTGAGAATAGTAGGTTGTGCTTCTCCTGTGGTTTTATATACACCAGGTATATAATTATGAGTCCAATTCCTTCTAGCCTGGAAAGCATAATGGAAGGAAAAGAGGCTGGAGAAGCAATTACATCAGTAAACTGTTGTCACAGAGTAGAGGTCCCTAGTCCATAGTGAGGGAGGACTCTGGGTAAGAACACACGGTGTGGGTGGAAAGCCTGTGTGTGAGTTGTCCATGTATCCATCTGCAGACAAAGACGAGTGCCAGTTTGGAGCCACTGTGATCTGTGGAGACCACACATCCTGCCACAACACGCCTGGAGGCTTCTACTGCATTTGCCACGCAGGCTATCGGGCCACAAACAACAACAGGACATTCATCCCCAATGACGGCACTTTCTGTGCAGGTACCAAAGGGGGCTGCAGTGACGGCCACTTGGTGACGTACTCCAGTGGATGGATAGAGGATGGGATCATGGTGGAGAGCCTTGAGCTTGGACGTAGACTGAGTACTATTGTCATTATTAGAGAATGAATGCTGGTGGTGTGTGTTGGCCAGCCTTATGTCAACTTGATACAAGTTAGTCGTTTGAGAAGAGGGAACCTTAACTGAGAAAAAAAAAAGTGCCTCCATAAGATTGGTCTAGAGGCACACTTGTCAGGCATTTTCCTAATTAGTGATTGATGTGGGAGGGCCTAGCACACTGTGGGTGGGGCCACCCCGGACAGGTGGTCCCGGATATTATAAGAAAGCAGGCTGAGCAAGCCATGAAGAACAAGCCAGTAAGCAGTATTCTTCCATGGCTTCTGCTCCAGGTTCCTGCCCTGACTTCTCTCAGTGACAGAGTATGACCTGCGAGTTGTAAGATAAAAACAAACCTTTTCCTTTCCGTGCTGTTTGTATCACAGCAACAGAAACTCTAACTAAGATGCATTGTTAGATGGGATGTTACTGAGGTCCATAGGATGTTATTATTTTGAGACATGCATGCCGAGTTGTATGGGGCACAATTATGAAGTATTTTGTGTCATGATTTCTGTGAGATATTTTAAATGACAAAATGTGAACAGTGATTGAATAGTTTATGATATTAGAGGGTGGACGCCTGGTAATTCATTGCACTGATTTTCTAGTTTTATGTGTTTAAACATTTAAAATGTTATGTGCTTTTATAAGTATGTGTGTTTGTGTGTGATTATATGCTGTGTGTGTATTTGGTGTGTGTGTGTGTGTGTGTGTGTGTGTGTGAGAGAGAGAGAGAGAGAGAGAGAGAGAGAAGGTCTGTTTGCCACAGTATGTGTGGTGTCAGAGAACAACTTTCAGGAGTTCTGTTCCTTCACTGCAGGTCCTGGGTGTTAGCATTTCCTCCAGGTTCCGCCCAACAGTTACCTAGCAACAATCAGGTATGAGCCTGGCTCGATATAAAAGGACTGTTTGGCTTCTTTCTCCCTCTCCCTCTTCCCTCCTTCCTATTCTCCTTCCTCTCCCCTCTCACTCTCCCCCTCTTTCTCTCCACCTGTTCTCTCCCTGCCCCTTCTCATGTATCCCTGGTTGGCCTCTTTTCCTTTTCCTCTTTCTCTTCTTTCTCTGTCCTCTGTCCCCCTCTTTCTCTGCCTTTATCCCATTCCCCAGGACCCCGTCCCTTCCTCGTAAATAAACTCCCTTTTAGATTGGGCCTGTTGCGTGGTTGGACTATTCAGGGGGACACTTTGGCAGAGCCCACTAGGGCCCTCCCTCATGGTTTGTAAGACACAACAACGGGGACTGAACTCAGGTCACTACACTTGAGAGGCAGGCAGCCTTACTGGCGCTGAACCATCTTGCTGGCTCTTTTACAATGAACAAAAGAGGCTGTCACTCTCTGGAGACAGTGTGCCTGTAACTAAGTACAGTGTGCCTGTACAGTGTAACTGTAACATGATCCTGTAACTAAGCACAAACACCCACTACATTCCCACGACTTTTGTGTCTCACTGGAGGTCCAAACTGTGTCGTGCAGGGGGCTTGCCACCAGAGGACTCAGCTGAGTGAGGACTGTGACTTTGGTCACCACAGTAACTTTGTTGGTGCAATTCCTGGGCATATGGAGGTTGAATGGAAGCCATGAGCTAAGTCCTCCTGATGTTCGGTGACTCTAGGTGAGCTCTGTTTCTAGGTAGCATGTCCTGAGAATACAGCTCTTCAGCTCCCTCAGATCCCTGAACAGTCACAGAGGGGAGCGGCCAGAAACTCTTTCAGGTTCTGAGAGGCTTGGCATAGACTCCGTGGCTGCTTGAAAGCTTTGTGGTATTTCAAGGTTTTTAGGGAAGAAAGGAAAGCAGAGCGTGTTTACTTCTTCTATGGCTTGGAACCGAGGCTTCTGACTTCTGCCATTCTAATTGACCTGGGCAAGAAGAAATTCCTGGAAGGAAGGAGTATATTCTCTCAGAGAACACACTGTATCCAGTGTCCTATTGTCTTTGCAACAAGTTACTGGCTATGTGGTTTTAAAACTGATGTTGCCGTATTAAATTAGGCACATTAATAAGAAAGAAATGCTTTTGATTTTTTGTTTGTTTGTTTTTGAGACAAGGTTTCTCTATTTAGCCCCAACTATCACTCTGTAAACTAGGCTGTCCTCAAATTCAGAGATCTGCCTGCCTCTGTCTTCTTGTGGAGACAGTGCTGGGATTAAAGGCTAGTGCCACTGTGCCTGGTGAGATGCTAATTTTAAAAACCATGTACGGTGATGATCTATTATCTAGCTCATTCAGTTACATTCCTCATGTTTTCTCTGCTAAGGCAGTGCCATTGGGAGGTGACAGAGGTGACAGGAAGACAATTCCACTGTCTTGTGTTAGTGAAAGGTCAGCAAAGGTGTAACCTGGATTCCGAGGGTGGCTCTTATTTTTGCAGTGAGGAGGAACCTGGGAGGTATTCTAGGAGACATGATACCTGGAGTTGCTGTTTAAAACGGTGTCAGTATTGTTCTGAGGCATGCATTCAACTTTTAAAAGAAGAATGGTGAGGTGTGGTTGCTCATGCCTTTAGCCTCAGAACTTGAGAGGTAGAGGCAGGTGGATCTCTGTGTCCAGGCCAGCCAGAGCCACATAGCAAGTTCACGGCCAGACAGAGGTATATAGCAAGTTCCAAGACAGGCAGAGGTACACTACAAAAATTATTATTTATTTAAAATTATTTATTTGTCTCAAAAAGAAAAACCCAACCAAACCAAAACAACAACCAAAACCACCCAAAAGACAGGAATGAAGAGTGGAGCTGGGGCTGAGGCTGGGTGGGCGATCTCTTACTTAGTAAAGCACCAAACAAGCACAGGTTAGGAAGGTAGAGGAGGGGAGGGGAGGGGAGGGCTAAAGAGCAGGAAGGGAGAGAAGAAAATATTTTCTTCAAGGGTCAAATAGGTGTCAGCCAAACAAGAGCCACCTTCAGAATACTGAACAGGCCTTGCTGTATTTATTCTACTTCTTGCAATTATTTAGTGACTTAGAGAGAGAGAGAGAGAGAGAGAGAGAGAGAGAGAGAGAGAGAGAGAGAAAGAATATTCATGTTTGCCACTTTCCCTCCCTGTGAAATGTTCAATCCAGTGACTTTAGCATATTCACAGAGTCATGAACTGTTGCCAGCAGCCACAATCCCAGGGAACCTGTACTGGCTAGTCATTCTCCCGACTTCTCATTTCGAGGTTGCTAGCGGCCCTTTGTGAAAGCTGATAGACGATTTTTCTTACTGGTGCTGAAAAGCCCAACACTTTGGAATCACTTGCCTGAGAGACAAGAGCGCATGCTAGTTGGGGTGTGATTTAAGTCTGGGGGTACCAGTGCTTGCTTGGAACCTCAGTCCTCAAAGCCGATCTCTGCACTCTGAGGAATCTTCTTCCAGGAATCTGTTAGAATTGGTCAAGTTTAAGTCAGCCTCAGGAACTGGTAGCAGATAGACCTCCAGTGACAGAGGAGGACTGAGCTACAGTGGTTCTGTGTGGGCGGATTCCAGTCAATTCTGAAAAAGTAGAAAATGCAGTGTCCAGAGAAGCCCCTTCAGTGACTCTCGCAAGTCACAGATGAGAGAGAGAGAGAGAGAGAGAGAGAGAGAGAGAGAGAGAGAGAGAGAGAGGGGAGGGAAAGGGCATGGCTGCTCCTAGGTACGGTGCAAGAGAAGGTTTACTGTAGATAAAAGGGAGAGCATAGCCAGAGGCAGGGACAGAGGTATCTGGGAGAGTCCAGAGTGGTCATGACCAGACCTGAGCTGTGCCATGTGGAGAGAGGGTGAGCGGAAGGGAGAGGAGTGATAAACGAAGCCAGGTGCAGCAACCAAAGGTATAATGGATCCACCAATCAAACTTGTTGGATTCTATAGGGAAGAGCAGCCCAGCAGCCTGGGCTTGAGAGTTTAGGGTGGGGGCGGGGTACGCCAGCCAGGAGGACCCTGTAACAGTAGGGACTGAAGGATGCAATGAGAACCTGGAGGTCAGGTCTGCTTTGATCTGTGGTATAGGCACCTCAGCGATTTGGCCCGGGTTTGAAACCTAATAACAGGAACTGCCATGAGGCAAGGCCTTCAGCAACAGCAAGATGAGGGTGACCTGAGACTGAGCAGAGAGAACCGAGACCCAGGTGGAGTGAGACTGGGGATCTACTCAGGGGCTTCCGAGCAGGCATGGGTCTCCTAGGGTCTGAAAACTTAAGGGTGACTTCCCTATGCCTTGCATACAGTCCTGACTGGCAACAGCAACCTTGTCATGGAAAGTTCCTGCATCAATAGGCCATTGTGCTCTTGCTTCAGGAGAAATGGAACCCTCAGCCCTGACTGAGAACAGAGAACACAGGCGTTCTGCCGCTCAGCAGCTCTGCTCCTGAACCCCATGCCCCTCAAGTCTGCTTCACACCTTCATGCCTAGTTATTGGTTCTTACCCATTTCCCAGTCCAGGTTGGGTTTATTAGCCTTTCCCTAAGGCAGGAGCCTCTTTTGAAGAAAGCCAGTATTTCCAGGCTTCTTTGCTCTTGCTGTCTGGTGCCCGAGCCTGCCCTGGCCTCTGGCTCAAACGTGCAATCCCAGAAAGACTGCCTGCTCTCTGTGGGGAAGCACCCGTTTGGCTCGCTTCTGCCTTAGGGTTTCCCCCAGGAATTTTTCCAAGTGGAATTGCAAAATAGTAGATTCACTGTGAAAAAAAAAAAAAAGTAAGTGTGACATTTCCTCAAAAATTAAAAAGAAAATGACTACATGGTTCTGCGGTTCAACTTCTGGGCATTTGCCCCCAAACAATTGAAAATGGCATCTTAAAAAGATATTATTGTATTCCTCCCCCATTCACAACAGTGTTACTCATGGTAGCCAAGGAACATCACTGAAGAAGTTCATCCACAGATGAAATATAAAGACAGTGCATACCAGAGAGCCTTGTTCAGCTTTAAAAAGGGAGGAGGGGGCGTGGCAGGGTACATGCTTAGCATAAGGGATGGTCTAGAGTCAATCCTAGCTTGTTTTCTTTCTCCCCGCTCCCATTCCCCCTCCTCTCTCCCACATGCTGTCGTGTGGATGAACTTTAAGGACATGATGTTGAGGGACATGGTGTTTGAAGTACAAAGCTGTCAAATTTAAAGAGACAGAGAATAGAGAGGTGTTTGCCAGGGCATGAGAAGAGTGGGACAGGGAGCGTTAAAGTCTAATGGACATAGAGATTTACCTTTACAAGCTGAAAGGAGTCCTAAAAATGGCTACCAGGGACACTGGCACAACCCTGTGAAGATTCCTACCACACTGCACTGCACTCTTCAAAATTATTAAAATGGTAATTTTTACATTATTTTATCATCGTTAAAGTGTTATGTATTTGCTCTGATGTTCAGTGACAATGCTCAAGTGCAGTATAAATTATCAACAAAAACATAGTATACCATTAAATGCAAAGTCTTGGATGACATAGAGTCTTTCCCACTGGAGGAGGGCATTCTAGTAAGCTTGATATGGTCAATCAGCCAGGATTCCAGAATGGACTGGAAAGGGGATAGTTTCTAAGCATTATAAGGCAGCAGGTGATTAAAAATCAAACTCACGGGACTAGAAAGATGGCACAGGAGATGAGAGCACGTGTTGCTCTTCCAGAGGACTTGAGTTCAGGTCCCGGCATCCATATTTGATGGCTCACAACTACCGGGAACTCTTCGCACCAGGGGATCCAGCATCCTCTTCTGGCCTCTATGGGCACCTGCATTCATGTGGCACACACACAGAGACACACATACATACAAATGAAAATAAATCTTATAAAAGTCAATATCACAGTAATGTCAGTTGTATGTGACAGGTTACATCAGAGATTAAGGCAATTAGTTACCTCTTCAGTTTCATAAGATAGGGAACTATTGACTGCAGGAGGTACAACCAGATGATAGTCCTGACTGGTTATGAATACGGACTTTCAGGCAGGTACTTGGCTTCAAATCTTGGTATTGCTATTGCTATCTGGACCAATGGCTTAACCATTTTGTCGGCTTTAGTTACCTCATAATGGGCTATTGTGGAAATTAAATAAGATGAACATAGTATTTAATAAATAATGAAATGTTTAGGACAGCGCTTGACATGTGCAAGATGACACGCAGCAATTATTGTTATTAGCATAATTATGACAATTATGGCTATTAGGTTATTGAGTGACTGTACACAAAGCTAGCCTAATAATGACTGCAGTGACTCCCGCAGAGTTGCTCAGCATCCAGAAGTCTTTTCCATACGCTGGCTACTTACCCACGTTTGGAAGTCCAGTGAGAACTGCATTTATACTCACCCGGTATTTTTAAAGCTGTCTGTAGAGCAGGTGGGATGGCTGTCTCCACTGCTGTGCTCTGTTGAGCAGCCTTGTCCATGGCTTGGGTAAAGGATCAGATTTTCTCACTAAGTTGACAGAGGTGAGGAAATGAAGGCCAAAGGCAGATTCCTAACTGGCAAAGAAACCTTGCCAAGCTAGAATGAGTCAAAAATGCAGATGTCTCCAGGGATAAAATCATCTTAAAATTTGTCCTCAGGGCTGGAGAGATGGTTCATCAGTTAAGAGAACTGGTTGCTCTTGCAGAGGACCTGTGTTCAATTCCCAGCACCCACATGAAGGCTGAGAACCCTCTGTAACTCTAGTCCCAGGGGATCTGGTGCCCTCTCTGGCACATACACACATGCAGACAAACGCTGACATAAAATTTAAAAAACAAACAACTTTTTAAAATAAGAAATTAATCGATCTAGATTTGTTTTAGTATCATATTATATTATTTATATTTTACGAATCTTCTTAAAACAAGCGCTCCGAGTTCTGAGGTCACTGTTTGACTGATTGTAGACCTCCTCATTCTTTGTGGTGTCTTTAATTTCCCTCACTTTTTGCAGTGCTGGGAAGTGAACGCAGTCCTCCTGCCTGCTAAGTGCATGCTCTGTCTGAGTGACCCCCGACTGCCTCCCTTCTTGACACTATTTATTCTGTGCGGATTCACTGCCGAGAGTATTTTCTCAGCTCTTCTTTTTTGGAAGAGAAATGTCAGTGGTGTAATTCCTGAAACCATTCAGATTCTGAACTGTCGTTTCGTTGCTTAGCCAGAGCGTGATGTTTTGTTCCTTTCTCAGAACTCTAAATGTTACTCAGTTACTGGGAAGCTCTGTGTTCCAGACAGGAAGTCCTGGGTCAGGTTGAGTGATTGCTCACAGGTTACTCTTTTCTCAAGAATTTTCTTATTCTTTTATTTATGGATTTCAGAATGGCCTTCAGGTTTTGTTTTCCTTTTCTTTTAACAACTACCCCTCACATAATACCAATACACATGTATTTGTGTGTATGTTTCTGATGATACCTCCTGAGTCCTGTATATACAGGTTTGCCTGCCTGTCTGCCTGCCTGCCTGCCTGCCTGCCTGCCTGCCTGCCTGCCTGTCTGTCTGCCTGCCTGCCTGCCTGTCTGCCTGTCTGCCTGTCTGCCTGTCTGCCTGTCTGCCTGTCTGCCTGTCTGCCTGTCTGCCTGTCTGCCTGTCTGCCTGTCTGCCTGTCTGCCTGTCTGCCTGTCTGCCTGTCTGCCTGTCTGCCTGTCTGCCTGTCTGCCTGTCTGCCTGTCTGTCTGCCTGCCTGCCTGCCTGTCTGCCTTTCCTTCCCTCCATCTTTCCCTCCCTCCCTCAGGCTGGATATGAATCTATAGCTAAGGCTATTCTGAAACTCACCAAGTATCTCTGGCTGGTCATAAACCGGTGGTAAGCTGTCTGCTTTAGCCTTCCAGGTGCTAGGATTACAAGTATAAACCACCATTCCTGGTTTGTTTTTTCTCTTTTAAAACTAGCTGTTTCATTAAGTGTCCTAAAATATGCTTACCTACTTAAACTATACAATACAGTGGTGGTATTATATTCATAGAGTTCTACAATATCACCACTGATTTTTGAAGATCTTCCATCTTCCCACCAAAGTCCATTGTCTCTACACCTCCCAGTGACTAAGCATCCAAAAACCAGCTTTTGTCTCTTTGTAGTTCGCCTCTTCTGTTTGGATTTGAATGTGTGAGCTGTGGCTGATGGTTCCCTCACCTTGAGAGGAACTCTTGCCCAGCCTCTCCTTTATTATCTTCAGTTTCTCTTCAACACTTGTTGGCTCTTTTTTGTCTGTCCCTGCAAGATTTTACTTTTTGTCTCTCCATTTCTGTCTCACATCAGCTTTTTCACTGTGTCTTGGGAGGATTCCTCAGGTTGGGATTTGCAAACCCCCTTTTCAGCAGTGGCCTCTCTATTGTTTAATGCCCCTTTTGAGTTTTTATTTTGGCATTCATATTTTGTTTTCAGTTTACAAGATTTCATTGTTTTCCTAGAAATCCTTTTTTAAATTTGCTGTATTATTTTCTTAGTTGCACTTATTTGAGCACTTCAGTGTTCAGGGTATTTTGATTATTTATTGCTGCCACCCAGAAATCTCCCTCAAGTTTAGTGACCTAAAAGAGCAACTTCTGGGCCAAGGAAAAGGTTTCCTGAGTAAATGAAGACTGGAGGCCAGACTCCCAGAATCCATGTAAAGCCAGATGTTGTAGCTGTGATTCTAGCTCTCTTCTAGAGAGATGGGAGCCAGAGACAGATGTGGACCTGTGAGCCCTTTTGCCTGGTGTATGCAGCAGAGAACAAAGAGACTGCCTCAGATGAGGTGGAAGGCACAAACGATATCTAAAGTTGTTCTCTGGCCCACATACGTGTCATGTACATATCTACATTTAAACACATTAACATGTATACATTAATGTGCCTGTGTGTGCACACACACATATACACACTGAGCAGTTTGGTGTTTCCCACAACTTCTGGTTTGACCCTATAATTCTTTTTATATTGCCTATGGACTGAGAGACTGTATGCATACCCTGAACTGTGACCTAGATGACAAACAAAAGGGTGTAACAGTGAATTGTTAAATTCACACCGAGCTCCCCTGTGGGTCTTGCTTCCAGCCTCCCAGCAGAGCTCTCTGGATTCGTGAATGAAAACACACACACACACACACACACACACACACACACACACACACACACACAGACACAGACACACACACACACACACACACACAGCATTATTTTTAATATGCTTTACTAGCTCAGTGATTGGGCACTTCTAAACCTCCCTGTGACTAGCACACACTCCCCCACTCCCCTCTGGTATTCTTGAATTAATATTTGCTAAATCTATATTTTATCTCTGCTTCTCCAGACCCAATTGGGATAGTGGTCCCTGGGGCCACTTTTCTGGATTCTTACATGTTGGCAGGCCTTTAAGTCTGATCTTTCGTCTTCCTGTCACGGCAATTCTGTCCCTCTCTCCTCTGCCCTTCTTGCCCAGGAATCCTAGAAGTCCCACCTCTTCCACCCTGCCCAGCCAATGGCCATTGGCTCTTTATTGATTAATCAAAAGCCAACTGGGGTCAGGGGCCCTCAGCATCTGGACATGTAGATTCCTGTGATTTTGGGAGCCAAATTAAGACAAAACATTAGAATCAATCCCCAACAAAAGGGGCCCTTTCATGTATTAGAACCTCCATTCTGACAAGTGGCTTTAGTTCTCTGAATGGATTCTCCCTCCACATGGTAGTTCACCTTAGGACTTTTCTTTGAGGCCTTTGTAAGCACAATAGCCTAGATGCTCTTCTGGCATGGCCACAGCAATGTGTGTGTGTGTGTGGGGGGGGGGGGGGGGGCCAAGGGCTGGGGGCAGGGCCCGGGAAGCTGTTAGACTTCTTATAGACCAGCTCAGCAGGCTCTGCACTCCCTCTGCTCTATTCTATCTACCAAAGCAAGTCTCAGGTCATGTCTAGAAAATTCTGTTCTTTAAAAAATTTAATTTAATTATGTGTTACCTCTCTCTCTCTCTCTCTCTCTCTCTCTCTCTCTCTCTCTCTCTGTCTGTGTGTGTGTGAACATATGTCATGTGCATGCAGATAATTCTGGAGTCCAGAAGAGGGTGTTGAATTCCCTGGAGCTGGAACTTAAAGACAGGTGTGAGTGGCCCTCCGTATGGGTGCTGGGAACCCAGCTCAAGGTCTGAGGAAGAGTAACAAGCGTGCTCTTAAACACGGAGCTGTGTCTCCAGCTCTATTCTCTCCTCTTCTTCTAATGCAAGGGATTGAACTACATTCCAACCCCGGAGAATAAAATGCAGAGAAGAGAGGGGAGGCTCAGTGAGTTTTTTCTTCATTACCCCTGACCCCCTGCACCTGCCACACTGTCCTCTGCTCATAGGCTGGAAAGCCATGCTTGTCTGGTCCTAGATTTTTTTTTTTAAGTCTTCAGTAACTTGGGTTTTTTTTTTTTTTTTTTTTTTTTTTTTTTTTTTTTTTTTTTTGTTTTTGTTTTTAAAAGGTTTTTCAAGACAGGGTTTCTCTGTGTAGCCCTGGCTGTCCTGGAATTCACTCTATAGACCAGGCCAACCTCGAACTCAGAAATCCGCCTGCCTCTGCCTCCCAAGTGTTGGGATTAAAGGCGTGCGCCACCATTGCCTGGCTAGTAACCTGTTTTATACTTGGAACTTCAGTTTAGAACTTTTATTTGATTTATTATTATTATTATTATTATTATTATTATTATTATTATTATTATTATTATTACTACTACAGCTTTGGTGGAAGATTTAGGACCTGGTGCATGCCAGGCAAGTGTCTGTTTGTAGACATTTATTAATTTATAATTTTTGAGGTAGGATCTTACTATGTATACCCTGGGCTGGCCTGGAACTCATTTTGTAGACCAGATTGGCTTCAAATGCATACAGATCCACCTGCCTCTGCCTTCTGAGTCCTAGATTGAAAGTTGTGTAACACCATGTTTGGGGTTTTTAATTCACTTATTTTTATTTCTGTGTGTGTGCATGTGTGTCTCTGTGTGCGTGTGTTTCCTTGTCTCTACATGCACCATGTTCACATAGTGTCCTCAGAAGCTGGACAAAAGCATTAGATCCCCTAGAACTACTTATAGCATTTGCATTTGTCAGCCACCTGATGTAGGTGCTAGGAATGGAAGCCAGGTCCTCTGCAGCAGCAAGCATTCTTAACCATTTCCTAGTCTCTCCAGCGCTAGCCTTTGGGTTTTTGAGAGAGGGTCTTGTTTTCTAGCTAGTCCAAGCTGTCCTTAAGCTCGCAGGCTTCTTGCCCCAGTCTCCCAAGTGCTGGGATTACAGGGACTCACTTCCATGCTCATCTTAGACTTAAACTCAGTTTGAAAGTACCCTTGATTTATAGTACCTTAAGTTGTTATTGAGTGTGTATTTGTGTGTGTGTGTTTGTATGTGTGTGATTTTGTGTGTTTGTATGTGTGTATATGCTGAGAATGTGTGTGCATGTGCGTGTGTGTATTTGGTAGTACTGTACATTTTATCCAGATCCTTATGTACACTAGGTAAAAACTCTCCACTGAATGGCATTCCTCAACCCTACAGTTGGTTTTGTTTGAGACAAAGCCTCATGTCACAGTGCAGGCTAGCCGAAAACTCCTGCATCCCCTCTCAGCCTTATACATGCTGAGTTACAAGTGTACACCATCATGCCTGGCTTTGTAGCCCAACATTTATAGTCAAATTTACATTTAAAAATTATTTATTTTTCATTTATGTGTGTCGGTACTTTGGCTGCATGTAAATGTGTGCACCACTTGTGTTCCTGGAGCTCATGGATTCCAGAAGACAGTGTTGAATCCCCTGGACTGGAGATTATTGTAAGCCACCACGTGGGAGCTGGGACTCGAACACAGCTTCTCTAGCAGCAAGGCCTGTGCTCTTAACTGCCGAGCCATCGCTTCATCCCTGGCTTTTTAATGTAGTGTGTGTGTGTGTGTGTGTGTGTGTGTGTGTGTGTGTTGTGTGCGCACACGGCATAGCACACAAATGACAGCCAGAAAACAACTTACAGGAGCTGGTTCTCTCCTTCTGCTATGTGGGTCTTGGGGATCACATTTAAGTGTTAGGTGTGTTTACCTGCTGAGCCACCTTGTTGGCCTGTATAGTTTCAAAAGGTGGAAGATTGGAAGTGTGTGTGTGTGTGTGTGTGTGTGTGTGTGTGTGTCTGTCTGTCTGTCTGTCTGTCTGTCTGTCTGTCTGTCTCTGTGTGTGTGAGTGCTGGGCACTAACAAAGACCTCATTTGTGTTGGGCAGGCATTCAAGCCCCTAACATTGTTTGTCTATTTGTTTGCTTATTTTTAGTCCGATTTTGTTGGGGGTCAGAGAATTGGGAATGGTTTTTGTTTGTGGTTTTGTTTTACTTTGTATCTCAGAACACACTGGCAAGTATTTATTGAACATATCCTATGCTTTCATGTTTTTGGCATGAAGAGTTTGTATGGAAAACCTATAAAGAGCAAAACAAAAATTACAGTACAATCACAAGCAAGTGCATGCATTTATTTGGGTTGATGGACAGCGTGAAACTAGGCTGCCACAGGGTCCTTTTCTGTTTGTCTCCCTTCTTTTTACACTTTGGGATGGATCTCAAGACATAGATGAGTGTGAAGATTTTGGCCTGTGCAGACATGGAGGTCGGTGCATCAATACTCCTGGGAGCTTTGAATGCTACTGCATGGAAGGGTATGTGGCAAAGAACGGGCCTGAGCCTTTCCACCCACACATGGATGCGACATCATGCACAGGTAGGTGCCAGGGAAGCAGTACCTAAAGGTGAGGTCTGGTAGGTATGATCTTCTCATGTTCTGACATTTATAGGTCTGCATTGGAGGTATGAGTATGCACTACCTTCACATATTTTTATGAAATAAAATAAATGACCCAATCAAGATAGAAAGGGTTGAGTTTTAAAAAGCTAAACAAGCCGGGCAGTGGTGGAACATGCCTTTAATCCCAGCACTCAGGAGGCAGAGGCAGGCTGATCTCTGTGAATCTGAGACCATCCTGGTCTACAGATCTAGTTCCAGGACAGCCAGGGCTACACAGAAAAACCATGCGGGGGGTGGGGGTGGGGTGGGAACCACCATTAACCATGAGGGATTAATATTTTGGTGTTAACTGTTGCCTGTTAGGTCTGATAAGAACCCAGCATCTCCAGAGTGACTCTGGAAATTAAGAAAATGAATCTAATTTAAGGTGGTTTGCAGTCAGATTTTTACTTCACTGGACAAGGCATGAGATGAATCGAAGCAGATGGCTGAATTCTGTTTTGTGCATGTGTAGATGCTGTTGTGTGTGGAGCACCAAAAGTGCAATAAAGACAACGTTGGAAATGCGCTCAGAAACATCGTGGAAATGAATCTCACACAGGGCCTGGGGGTGTGAGGCACGGGGTATGGTTGCAGAGAGATGGTGGATTCTGAAAACGTGCATTAATAAAGACATTGACATGGCTTTGTTTTCAGAAATAGACTGTGGTACCCCTCCTGAAGTTCCTGGGGCCCACATCGTGGGAAGCTACAGCTCCACACCGGGCGGCCAGGCCCATTACAGCTGCAAAGAAGGGTTTCTCAGCATCTCAGGAGATAGGGTTTCACGATGCACAGCCCTGGGCGTGTGGGAACCTCCAACGTTACATTGCCAAGGTGGGTCCTTAAAAGCCCCAACTTTCTGCTTGCAGTGTCCCTGGGCTGCTTTCTCAGTTTCCCTTTGGGATAGCAAATGCATTCAACAAACCTGATACGTCGTATTTGTTTCTGGCAGGGTTTTGTTTTTCTAGTATTTTTCAGGGTCTGTATCTTAGTGTCTGCAAACAGTGACCCTATCTTTTGTTCTGCACTTATAACATTTTTTCTATTACAGGGGCTTGGCTAGTGTTTCCAGAATGAAAAACCTAAGCAATGGTGCTAACACTGAAATTTTTTTAAATCTTATTTTTGACTTGTATGGAAATGATTTTGATGTTTCAAAATGAATTCAGCTTTTTTAAAAAAAATGCAAATTTACCTTTATTTATTTATGTGTGTATGTGTACGTATGCATGTGTATAGGTGTGTGTGTGTGTACACATTGCACAATGTGTGTGTAGAGGTCAGAAGACAACCTGATGAAGTCAGTTTTCTCCTCTCATGTGAGTCCCACGGATCCAGCTGAGGTCATCAGACTTGGTGAGTGCTCTTTACCCACCCAGTTGCATCACTGGTGTGATCTCAGCCTTTGATGTGCCGATGCCGACCTATTTAAGTACTGTATGCAGCAGCATGTGCTGCGTACATTCTAGCAAGTTCCCTGGTGACTCATTTAGTCTTTAGACGGCCCCTGTGTAGAGACACGCCGGCGAGAAGGCTGCCCTCTTCCAGGCATCCAGGTTTATTTGTTTAAGATCACACAATCAAAGCCAGAACTGGAACTAGATGCCTGAGATGTGTTTTCAGTCACTCTGCGGTTTCCTGTGTTGTTTACTATTGTGATTATTTTTTGAACTTTCTACTTTCTCATCTCCAGTGATTTCCAGTTCACCAGTTCCCGGGTTTCTCAGTAATCTTAAGGACACATCCATCTGTGTTCACTTTACTAGTTTGGTTTTTAAATCAGACACTAGCTATTTTTTAAGCATGTGAGGTGACTTTGTATATTTTGACATCAAGGTGACTCTGTACACTTTCTTTTAATCAGTAATATGAGTTTCACTAACACATTTTGTGATAATGTTTGGTGTCAGCAGGATGGATCCTTTCTGAGGCTTTGGCTTCTTATTGTTTTAATCAGGATTATATTTGCTAAATACTACTTAGAACTCCTCACTGATGCCCAGAGGGATGCCATTTTTGTTATATTTAGTATCAATGGCATTCTGAATTTAAAAATATCAAAGCATTTTTTCCCTTGCTCTGTAGCATTTTTAAAGATTTGGGAGATTTCATTTGGAAAACCATCTGGATGTGACACTTTTGGGCATATTTTAGCCCTTGAAGTATTTTTAAAACTCGGATTTTTTAAGGATCATCTCTATGGGTAGCAACCCTGGGTAATCTTTGTCTTATAGACTTTCTAGATTGAAGGGACTTTTGACATATATTTAAAAAGTAACCATCATAGTTAGTATTGATGGTCAATTGACAGGCTCTAGAATCATCAAGGAGATAAGATTATGATTGTATCTGTGAGGGATTTTCCTAGGTAAGAGTAATTGAAGTAAGTGACTCACCTTAACTCTAAGGAGTATCATTCCACAGGCTGGGGTCTTGGGTTAAAGGAGATCACTCATTGAGCACAAACATTCCCTGCTCCTTCCTTCCTGGCTGTGGATACAGTGTGATCAGCTACCCCCACACCCCTCCATACCCCTACCTTCACTGCCATGCATTCTACTGGGATAGACTGTATCCCTTCACACCATGAGACAAAAATCAACCTTCTCTTTCCTTCAGTTGCTTTTGTCAGGTGTTTTATCACAACAAGAAAAGTATCTAATATAATAATGATGACAAAAGAAAATCTTAATTTTTATTGAATTTATTGCATGGCTGAGTTAATCTTGGTGCTGTTTTGACTTACTGGTGTTTTAAATATGTTTAGATAAGTTTTTATTATCCTTAGAGTTAAGGGGCTTGACAATGGTGACACATGCCTTTAATCTTAGTCTTGAAAACCAAACAAAAAGTTATAAGGGTATATACATAGATATTAGTTATTAGATTATCTTTCAATGGATCAGTTTCCTCCCTTTATCTGCCTCTGATATCTATTTTATTCCCCCTTCTGAGAAAGATTCAAC